>NW_018408008.1:56730-118778 GCF_002113885.1 Mizuhopecten yessoensis
CACCGTTAATTCCGGGAAGTATTTTCTACACGCAGAACGTCATAATACCATGCTAACCTTGTAGACAAAAGCATATACAATCACTTGTGTCTCTTATATATGAAATGTATGTCAGAGGAACTATGAAGACTCTACCCGTACAGTCAGAACTCCATTACTGATACTGCACATGAAGCCGGAGACATGGGCGGATATTCGTCGATCAGAGCTCCCTCTGGTGGTATATAGGTATACTATTACTAGTGTGACACTGATGAATATTTTTTCTTTTAAAAACCTGTTCTCACTAAGGTTATATTAATATGCCCGCTTTACTGTCAGCGATTTCTGTATAATCCATGTAACATAATAGTATAATCGTGACAAGCCGGTAAACTGAATATGACTGAAGTAACACTAACAAAAGAAGGCGTTCTACACAGGATTGTTTCCCGACATTTAAGTCTGATATTAAACATGGGTTTGCCGTGTACGAACCAGGCACCAGCCCATACTCGACATTTTCGTGCGCTGGTTAAACGAGTAAGAGACAAGTACAGAGATAGCACAACGCCCCAACATTACCGTGCGCACATCTTGAATACATCGTGCGCAAACCTTCCACACAGCAGTATGCTTTAACAATCGATCTGACCGTTGTGCGATAAAACTCACACGTATGTGTGATATGGTTGAGTTAAGGCTCGAGTAAGAATATGGTACATCATATTTAAGTCTGGACTGGTACTTCTTTAACTTTTTTCTAATTCTTCAATGCATGTTACACAGTATTGCAATTACTGTTAAACTGTCAAAAATACACTGCCCTCCAAAAGTTCTGTTACATATTTAAAATTTTGCTGATAAATTATCTTTGACAAAACTATTGGAAAAAAATAATTCTTTAAATGTTTTTTTCTATTAATGAAAAGGGATTTGCCATCAATGATTATCCAAACTGAATCACAAAAAGGGTTTTGTCAAACAATTATGTTATTCACATTTTACGGAAATCGATCAGATGTTTGAGAATTGTTAAATTTACTTAAATGTACTCGGTATTTTTTTTTATTTTTTTTTTAAATGACAAAATACATCACTATTCACCATTCATTGATTATTTGTTATCTATTAAGTATAGTTGTACTATTCAATCACTTTACAAATACTAATAATAAGAAATGCAGCGAATGACAAGAAAAGAACGATTCCAGTGTGTTTTTTGTCCATCGCAATGGTGTTGCTGCCGCCCAAACTACAAGAATTATTGGAACCAACGGGTAAGTGAATGTTGGTTTCATCGCGGATTTTGGTGCATTTGCATACTTTTTTCATCCAGAACCTGTCTACTGTTTAACTGTTTCTCTTTTGTTGCAGACAGAACGTGTACATGGCGTTCTGGCCGGCCACAAATTTCTACCCCTTAGGATGATAGATTATTGGTCCGGACCAGTCTCAGAAATCGCAAGATAACCGTCCCTGAGCTTCGAAAAGGAGTGGATCCAAAATGGTTTGGTAGAGTCAAAAACCACAGTGAGGTGACGATTATACAATGCGGGATTGAAAGGTTGTGTTGCTGTCAATAAAAACACTTTTGACTGCTTCCCATCGTCGAAAAAGATTGACATTTACACAGAACCATGCAAATTGGACATTGGTGGACTGGTCGACTGTTTTATGGACTGAGGAGCCTAGGTTCACCATTTTACAAACAGATGGCAGGACGTGTGTGAGAAGAAGGGCAAATAAACAATTGCGGCAATATTGTGTAGTGCCTACAGTTAAGTTTGGTGGTGGCGTTGTGACAGTTTGGGGTGTAATGTCCTACCAAGGGACTGGATACCTCACTCTTTTGAAAGGAAATCTGAACGGAACCAAATACAGAGACATTTTAGAAAACAGCGGTACCATCAGCACACCTGCTAGGCTATGAACACAACTATTTCTTCGAGGATGACGATGCCCCATGCCATCGGGCACGAATAGTGAACGAATGGAAGGAGGACAATAGTATTCTGTCTTTTGATTCGCCCCCACAGTCCCTCGACTTGAACCCGATAAAAAAAAAATTGTAAAGAGAGATATGTTTTTTTGAATTTCGCCGACACAAGAGCATAAACCCAAGGAAACTTGACACTGCCTTACAGCTTGCATGGGATGGAATACCTGCTAGGATATGTAGAACTTTGGTTAGGAGTATGCCTGACTGTATACAGGCTGTGATTAGAGCTCGTGGAGGATACACTAAATATTAATGGAATAACAATGTTTTTGACAATTTACATAATAGCTGATTTTTGTAACAATATGTTAACTTAACTTAATAAAATCAACACAAATTATTGACCAATAACTTAGTTAATAACATATACAAATGATTATAAAAAACAAGATTGGCATAATTATGTACTTTAATTATATATCGAACAATGCAAATGTAACAGAACTTTTGGAGGGCAGTGTATGTGTTAGTGTCAGGTAGACTACTCATACACTTACGTTATAATAAATCAATGGGGTTGATCGCCTAGTATAGTTCATTAATTATTTGAAAGGTATCAAGACACAACTTGTCTTACATGTGCTAATTGTGTCTGCTACACTTTGTGTGAACAATTAAAACCTCCTTCACGTTTCATTAGTGATACAAATAAATTGTACCCGAAACAGGTAGATGGTAATGGGTAAGGCTGATTTGGTTACATTTTATTTGCGCGTACCGTGTCAATTAAGGATGTACACCTCTGAAAAGTCAAACATTTCCTGTATTAAACTTTTTTTCTTGTATGGATTTTTGGAAAAAGGAGTTAATGGCATAGTGGAAAATGCAAAAAAAACTAGATGTCCGTGTGTTCGTTTTTGCGTTATGATCGGTCAAATTTAACACAACATGTGATTTTAGGTGATTTTTGTGGTTTTGATCATTTGCAGAACAAATTCATACAATTTCTTCCGCGTGGGTTATCAGATATGTAGGAATGTTTGGGGAGTTGATGGAAATATTTATTTTTTTTCTTTTAAATTATGGAGGTAAAATTTCTTAATCTTATTCTTTTAACTCAGAAAGCCGATTTTAGTTACCCCTATCCCCTATTTTTTCTGAAAAAATACTCATTTTTTACCATTTTTTTGCAGATTAAACGCTTGATATTAAGAGTTCTGCTATTAAACTTTTTTTTTAATATTTAATGAATTAACAAAAAATGTGTTTCTCTTTGTAAAATATCCACAAACATGGGGGATAGGTGTGCTTCTTTTTTTGTCCCATGATCATTTATGTTATGTTTGACCTTTTTTGGGGTCAAAAATCAAAAGTGCTTCAGTTACACTAAACATGTTAAAAAATATCAATAATGTATACTTTTCCAGTTTGTTGCATATCATTTTTATCATATTAAACCCTATAAAGTTGTACAGCAAAATTGAACCTGCTACAATTAAAAATAGCGACACAATGACAATTTAAATGATCAATCTAGTGTCAAAAAAGGTGAAATTTTGGCCTTTTTTGAAGCGCAAGAAATACACATTATTACACATTTTCAAAACGGCCGCTGAATTGGTATTTCTTTTTGAATTATTTTAAAAAAAGTTCTACAAACAGCAGGCATCTATTTTTTGTACATATTTTTCAGATGCGTGTTTGCTAATAAACTGGATCACAATTTGTTTAATATTACAGAAACATGTTACACCATATCAAAACGAGACTTGAACGTGATTGAAATCTCAGATGAGTACATCCTTAAGGTAGTTTCAAAATATTAGTTTGTAGGTAATTTGTCCATAACTGCTACATGCTAAAAAGTTTGATACCACCTTTATTTCTGGCTGATATATGGTAACATTCTTTTACTAAGAAAGATATAAGCTTAATCACAAAATCGCACAGTTATCGCACAGTTTTCCACCGAGCGAACATCATGCGACTTTGTGCGACTAAAGAAATGAAGTTATGATGTCACAATCAATAAATGTATATGACACTCGCCTATAGGCTCGTGTCTGATTAAATAATTGAACTCGTTTAATAAATTCATTATGACATGAACACGACTGTACAATGCTCTATTTCTAGGGGAAATAGTCTCATTACATATATGACACTGCACTTATTTTAAAATAATTTGTTGTTTGTTTTTTAGCAACACATATCCATCATTTGCTACCCCGCTGAAGTGGGCATGGTTTTTAACATTAACAACAATTTCCCCTCTTCAGTCCAACCCCTGTGTCCTCAGGGGGACACTTCCTCCATTCATACACAATTGATTCATCATTGCTAAATGATTGTCGTAACCATATTAGGATAAAACCCCTCAATTAGTTGTTGTTTATACATTGTAGTTATTACCTGAATATTTACCTTGTAGGCGGATACTCTACAATCAAAGTTCCCTGGTGTGTTGTATTCAGATAAGTTAAGACCTTACTATTGACATGGTAGGCAGATAATCTACTATCAGAGCTTTCTGGTGTTTTAACCATACAGAGGAAAAAACATGTCTACACGATGACGTTGTTAGGTTCAGAGTTTGATATTTATCGTTAGACAGGTAAACGAGGTATATGGGATAACGTCGTAGTCGGATTACTGTCAGCCGGAATTATATCTGGTGATGAGTAACGTAATATTACTTGTTTTGAAACCTGTTTTCGCATAGATTATATAAATGCATACGTACTACGTTATTTCTCTAAAGAACATACCAGGAAGTAAGACAAAGATACACTTCTGAAATGTTGGTTAATTATGATGAGTATATACGACCAACTCACATTAACAAAAGGAATGTTTGTCTGTACAAGTCTGGCTTTTGACATGGGTTTGATGTTTAAAGAGTACGAGACATTCTCAGTTAGAACCGTGCTCTGATAAACAATTAATTTTTTTTTCAAGAGAAACCAAGTGGGAAACTTATATTTCTGTTACGTTTTAACATTTACTTGTTATCATCACACTATGCTCATGCAATATGTCTTTTTCATGTCAATTACTCTATTTTAAAAGAAAACTGTCATACCCTCTTGTAAATGCCGGATACATGGGTGGATATTCGTCGATCAGAGCTCCCTCTGGTGGTGTATAGGTATAATATTACTAATGTAACACTGATGAATATTTTTTTCTTTTAGAAAACTCTTCTCACGAAGGTTCTATTAATACGCCCAGCTCATCTTTCAGCGATTTCTGTATAATCCATGTAACATAATATCAAAATCGTGACAAGTTAGTAAACTGAATATGACTGAAGTAACATTAACAAAAGAAGGCGTTCAAAACAGGATTGTTTTCCGACATTTAAGTCTGATATTAAACATGGGTGTGTTGTGTACGAACCAGGCACCAGCCCATACTCGACATGCTCGTGCACTGGTTAAACGAGAAAGAGATAAGTACAGAGATAGCACAACGCCCCAACATTACCGTGCGCACATACATCGTGCGCAAACCTTCCACACAAAGCTCCCGCAACTGTATGATTTAACAATCGATCTGACCGTTGTGCGATAAAAATCAAACGTATGTGTTATATGGTTGATTTGTGGCTCGAGTAAGAATATGGTACATTGTATACGTATTTAAGTCTGGACTGGTACTTTTTTACTTTTTTCTAGTTCTTCAATGCATGTTACAAAGCATGGCAATGACTGTATAACTGTCCCATCGATGATTTGAAAGATATCAAGACACAACTTACCACACATGTGCTAATTGTGTCTGCTACAGATTGTGTATACAATTAAAACCTCCTTCACGGTTGACTAGTGATACGAATAAATTGTACCCGAAACAGGTAGATGGTAAGGCTGATTTGGTTACATTTTATTTGCGCGTACCGTGTCAATTAAGGTCGTTTCAATGGTATTAGTTTGTAAGAAATGTGTCCATAACTGCTACATGATAAATATTTTGATAGCCATCTTATTCTCACTTATATATATGGTAACATTCTTTTAACGGGAAAGATAAAAGCTTAATCACGAAATTGTACTAATTCATAGACAATTCTGTGAAATATATATCCACCACGATACGAATCGAACAACTGTTCGCATGCTGTTATCGCACAGTTTCCCACCGTGCGAACAACATGTGACTTTGAGCGACTAAAGAAACGAAGTTAGGATGCCGCATTCAATAAATTGATATGACATGGACACGAATGAAATATCCTCTATTTCTCATTGAATATATGACACTGCACTTTTTTTGTCATTAAGCAACACATATCCGTCATTTGCTACCGCGCTGAAGTGGGGATGATCTTTAACATTAACCACAATTTCCCCTCTTCGGCCCAAGCCCTGTGTCCTCAGGGGTACTTCCTCTATTCATACACAATTGATTCATCATTGCTAAATGACCCTCTACGTTGTAAAGTGTGAACCCCTCACCCTGTCGAATAAGTCTGACCTCCCTCTCTACCTTGTAAGTATGAACCCTTTAACTTACCCGGTAAGTCTGAACAACTCTCTCTACATTGTAAAGTATGAACCCTTCACCTTACTGGTAAGTATGAACATCACTCTCTACACTGTTAACTGTGGACTCCTCACCCTACCTGGTGAGTCTGAACATCCCTCTCGACCTTGTAAAGTGTGAACCCCTAACCCTACTTGATAATCCTGAACATATCTCTCTACCTTGTAAAGTGTGAACCCCTAACCCTACCCGAAAAACCAGACCCTCCCTCTCTTCATTGTAAAATGTGAATTCCTCACCCTTCGTGATAATTATGAACATCCCTCTCTACATTGTAGATTTTCTATAAGTGTGGAACACTCACCCTACCTCGTAGTCTGACTGCACTCTCTACTTTGTAAAGTGTGAACCCATCAACCTTCATGGCAAGTGTTACCTCCCTCTCTTAATTGCAAAGTTATATATGTTGATCGTGTAAATAACCTAAATAGAGTACCGTGCTGTGATCCAGTGCAGAAACCATGGACTACAGAGTAAATGACCTATGTATAGTATCGCGGTGTGATACTGGGAACGGGTTTAAGCACACATGAAAGATGGTAAATGACAATATATGTGCGTGCGCTTGCCGGGTGTCATAATATGACAGACCGGAGTAATACAAGTGTCCTGCAGTGCACTATTATCTTTTAATAATATGACAGGAACTATATTATATATGTATATTTAACTGGTATTAAACAGGGTTAACAGTTATATCAGAAAAAAGGATGATCAAGATACCTACAATAAATGTTCATGTATCATTATTGCTTTTTCCAAATTTGATGTATAATTGTAATTAGTTAACAATTTAAATAATCATGATCAAATATAATTACCGCCATTGACTTGTGATAATAAGATCTGAATTATTTAATTGGGTACGGACAAGACATGGCCGTTTTACTATTGCTAATATTGGTCTGACTAAATAACGTGTTCAAGCTTTTTGATTAAAAGATAAGTGATCAGTCCGTTGTGAAATGACTTCAAAATCAAAAAGGAGATATTGGAAAAAAAAAAAAAAAAAGGCATATATCGTATTACTTGTAAAAGAGAATACCTGAAAAAAAAGAGACATCGCATTGTTTTTCACCAATAACAGCTTTGGATATCTCCCTTTTTCCCATTTTTTGCACATAACTTTTTTGATTATAATATAATTTATTATCAAATACAAGAAATCTTAATTAAAATAACGATCGATCTTGCTCCTAGGCAATATAAACGTTTGCTATGCTGTACATATGTTTACATATATTTTTGTTTTATTTGCGACGTTTTCGGCAGGATTTCACTGCCAACTCAACTATTTCAATTTCCAAAATTCATATTAATTGTATTGACAAATATAAATACTAGGTAAGCAATACAATTTTGTTATTGACAGATATCATAACGAGTAAAGAGGTCGTTTGAAATCGTTTACGCGTAATATGAAAAGGCAAAGCCTTAAAAGAGCGAAGCTTTCGTTGATCTCTGATATTTAATGAATTAGAATGAGATAATACAGCTTTAAGAATGAGGCAAGATAAACATTATTTGAATTCGGCTAGTCGAGTGATAGCAATAAAACATAAACTCTAATGAG
This sequence comes from Mizuhopecten yessoensis, assembly GCF_002113885.1. NCBI lineage: Eukaryota > Metazoa > Mollusca > Bivalvia > Pectinida > Pectinidae > Mizuhopecten > Mizuhopecten yessoensis. The sequence continues at coordinate 64,770 of NW_018408008.1, forward strand.
ATTAAGACCGATACAACAATAGGGGAGATCGGGGCAAATTCGGCCCATTTTTATTAAAGTACGTTCTGGGAAGTATGGCAGCAAGTCCGTTTTTGAACATTATTTAATTTTTACCTGTCGGCATTCGGGTAAATTCGGCCCCATTGGATTCAGCTTAATTATAACGTTATAAAGCATGCAACGTCATATTTTACCGCCAACTTTTCGACTTTTTATGTGTTACATGGGCCGAACTTGCCACGATATCATTGACTGAAACTGTCCGGGCCCAAATTGATATTTCAATAAATTCTTATCGTACAGCAATATGGTAGTGAGTGTTTGGCTTTGCTTTTATGTCCATGTATATCATTTGAAGCTGTCAGTGTGTTACACGTTTGACCGTATTTTTTTTAGCGAAAGTTCGCATCAGTAGAAGCGAGATCATGATTTTCTTTCTCAAAAGTAATTTGTTTAGTAATTTTACATTAGAGTTTTCCTTGCCATTTTTACATGTGAATGCCCAGCCAACTAAACTGCTAAGATCTTTAAAGTTGTAAATATTAGCTCAAAAATAAATATCAGGAGTGGTCCAACTTTCCCCGGTCTCCCAAATGTAGATTTTTTTGCATCGTTGATGCATTTTGACGCCATTTTCAAAGCTACAGCAAAGAGTTGTTCTTGTATAAAACATTATACAAAACATCGGGAAAAATGTGTTTTAGATATAATTATTATCCATATAAAGCTAATTTAAGTGGACTAATCAAGTGTAAACGAAAGTACATTAGTCTAAGATGCAGCTTTATAATTATATATTTTTTAAATAATATATTTAGACATACGGGGTATCGAAATTGTATCCATATAACAAAGCATTGCTAAGCGGGGTATTGTAATAGTCCCCTCGTTGTCAACATTACTTGATATTAAGTGTAGTTTAAGGGTTAGACATGTTTGATGGTCGGGTAGGTGAACCGATACCTTTACAAGTACGATGTGGGAATCAAACCACGGTCGCCATTATGAAAGGCGAGTGCGTTATTCACTACGCCACCTGACAACCATAACCACCCTTGCAAACGTCTCTAATTAGGCATTATTGTACGAAAATATTCCCATTTAATTTATATAACATTACAACTATTTCAAATATTGGCTATGTCACTCAGCAACATTTGTCCCTCACCGAGTTCCTTTTTGGTTACTCCGCTAAAGTGGGATTGGTTTTAAACATTAACCTCAATTCCCACTATTTGTCCCCACACATGTGCTCTCAGGCGGATACATCTTCCATTTTACACTATTGGTTTCTAAATTGACTTAGGATACTCTAAACCATAAACTCCCTCAATTAGTTGTATTTTATGCAGGGTAGTTAAGGTCTGAATATTGGCATTGTAGATGGATAATATCAATCTAAGTTCTCTAGTGTATTTTATACAGAGTGGAATATGCCTAACCATTTACTTTTTAGGTAGAAATTTTACAATATGAATTCCCTAGTGTATTTGATACACGTTGACCTTGTGAGGTACGGTGTCATATGTATTGATGGACAGGTAAACAAGATTTGTGGGTTAACCTCGTAGGCGGATTCCCCTCAGCCGGATGTGCCTCTGGTAGTGCACAGCATGACATATCTGAACAGTCGTTTTTGTTTTGAAACCTGTTTTCACATAGAGTTATAAATACACGCGTACTACGTTTAGCTATTTCTATAAAGCAAATACCAGGAAGTAAGACAACAATGGATTCATGAAAAGCCGGTGAATTATGATTATATACGAACAACTAACATTAAAAAATAAGACTTTTCTATACAAGCCTGGCAAACACGGGTTTGGTGTTTACGGACCAGGATGACATTTTCAGTTGATACTGTGCTCTTGTAAACAAGCATAACACTTTTCTTCAAATGGGAACCAAGTGGGAAACCGATATTTATGTTACTTTGTAACAATAACTTATGAAGTATATACCAACGAATCCATGGGACACTACGCTATTTTGATGCAATATGTCTTTACAATGTTACAATCACTTTAAAGGAAAACTGTCACATCCTCCTTTAAGTAGTGTAATTTCAATTCCCATTACATAATATAGTTTTGTAATTTCCCCACCAAACAGTTACCAGGTGTGGTGGACACATGTAAAGATAGCCTGATGCTAATACCAACTGTATGTGTGGCAGCTATTGTGATTTGCTCACGTTTTGATTCCAAACACTTTTCGTGTCCAATAGTAAAATTGTATATAATTATAATTAAAGACAGTGATCTCAGTATCTGATAAAACAAACTGCATATACTTTAGCAACGATATCACAATCACCTAAAACCTGTTATAGGTGCTCAAATAAACCATTGAAATTAAATGAAATGAAATAGTCATGTGAAGGGTTTCCAAATACTTACCATGGTAATTTTAGGGAAGAAAAACTATGAAACCCAGACAAGATATTGATAGAACAATCCAGACACATGGGAATGCTCATTTGTGTGAAGTGTGCTAACGATAGTTTCGTGTAGACCTTCACAACATTAATAACAGGTCGTACAAGGAATTTAGTAACGGTAATTTAGCGACTAATACATAATGCTGTTATGTTTACTTTGTTCGTAGTGCATGCGTACTGTATTGTATTGAATCATATTTTCTGCATACATTATGCATCCTTGTTTGTCATTATATTTGTTTTTGATATAATTGCACTATTAAATAATTGTTGAAATATGTATCAATTATTGTGAATTACTTTTATTTGTAAATAACCATTTCTTTAAAAAATATACAATTATGGATTTTTGTGCTTGTGAATATGAAGTGATATGAACCTGAAAAAAAAGTTATATCAATCAGGAATTATCGAAGGTGTTTCAAATGAACAACCAATTCTCTTCCTACAATTCCATTTCTCTTTTTGCAGAAATGGAATATTACATTTAGAGCGCCTTTTGTATGACAATGATAAATGATATACGTGTTATGCTATTGAGTTACAACAGTTATCAAAATTTGTACCATTATAACTGAGTTAAAAATATCATCTAAAGCCGTAAACACTTGAGGTGATTTCACGAGAAAAAATATCTTAGAGTTTGATCCATGATTCAAACATGTATGACTTGGAATGTTTAGAGTACATAGTTATCTCATATAGGGTGAAGTGTGTTAATTTGAGTGAACCGGGGTAATGGAGGGGTATAGGGTAAGGGGAAATTGACAGAATTTAACTAAATACTACTTATAGTGGGAGTTCAATCTGGGTACGAAGGCATGAACCAGAGTACGACGAAAAAAAGTATTGACGTGAACAAGGTGACTTCGATAATTGTGGCCTACGAGAGAGTGAGATATATGAGAACCGATCATGTTGATTCTAATTCCAATAAGGTAACTATACTTTGCATACTGTGAATATCCATGTTGTGTATACGTTCTGGTAAGTTCGAGTTGAATATGCTTGCCAAACTATTGTATACCTAGCGTTGCCACAGGGTACGCTATTGCTGCATTGTGTCCAGCTCGCATGAATGATTGAGTCGGTGGGGAAAGTATATCATTGGTCAGTAGCAGTAAGTAGCCAATCGGGTATAGGGCGATATAGACAAATTATGAGTTCATCAGTACATTACTAGCACGAGGACCAGGTAAGCTTCACTATTATGTATATGAATCTACTCTGGACTGACTGTTTCCATATCAGGTATGTTGTAGAGTTTTTGTTGTCGATCCTGTGTTTGTTCACTTATTATATTATAGTTTACAGTATTACGGCTACTGGTGAAGACTTTTGTAATGTTCAATAGTTTAGTAGTACATGCTTACAGTATTGTATTGAATCATACCGATACTTTTTTTCTGCATATGTAACTAATTTATGTTCGTCATAATATTTCAGTTTTATATCATTGTAACATGTTCTTAATCATGGAATTTTGGATTAATTATTGTGACTTGCTTGCAGTTGTAACTGACCATTGCTTGAAAATAAAATAAAACGCAATTAACCTGGCGAAGCGAGTTGTTGTTTCTCTACCCACCTACATGAAACTACATTTAGAACATTGAACTCTAATCTAGAAAAAAAGTAAATTCTGTATACAGAGGGGAAATAAATGGTCTGATAGGGAGGGTGAGATATAGAAGAATGGCGCTGATTAAGATGGGGCTTCTGACGACCACAGTCCACCCTTCTTCCAACCTCCGTTAATAGTCAAGATAGCCTTTTGAGGTAGAAGGCTTCCTGCGGAATAAGTACACGTCTGGATCCAAGCTCTTCAGCCCCGTTTCTATTACATCTGCGCTACTAACATCAATATTTCGACCGGAAATATGTTTTATGAGTAACACACGGAAATTTAGTTTAAAAAGAAAATGGTGAACTTGTTCCTTGGAAATAAACACTGATGTAACTGTCATTCCAATTCTTGTTCCGGACTTTGACAGTGATGTTTCAAAATTATCAACCAATCACCTCTTGTCATTCTGTATTTTTTATCATTAATCTTGAAACAACATTGATCACGTGGTAGGCTTTCTCTGCTGTGTACCTTTCGCGAATCAATATCGAGGTACCTTCACTAGGACATACCAAAATCCTTACACTGGTATATTGATGTTGTAATTCCCTAAGTAACATTCAGCATTTGGGGTAATTACAACAACTGGCATACTATGCGACTGAGTGGAATACTGTGCTGGATTAAGTATAGGGCATTTAATAAAATCCCCAATTATGCAAGGGGTTCTTACATAAGTTGCCTCTTACAGCATACCGTATGAAACGAGGAAAACATCTCCCCTACTTGATCGCACTAAAAAATCGATCTTGAAAGGGTGATCTTAATACATGCAATTCCGATAGAGTATCGTCGCCTGTATTGGAACCCTGTTTATGTCGTCGCTAGCTCTAACTATGCACTACTCGATTTTAAAGACGAACAGCATTCGTGAGTAATACCTGATTGTTTGAGGATCATTATATGTCATCCTGAAAGCACACTTACATAATACTTGGAATGTTTTGGTTTTTTTTGCTTTGACGGTGTAAAAACAAAACTAAGCTGATGGTATGACCAATTTCAATAAATTTCATCACTTGTATATATCATCAGTAGTCCCTCTCTGCTCGATATGGAATGTACTTTAACTTCGTTAATATTGAGAATCGACTAACATCATTGCACTACATATTGATTACTGTTTTGCAGTCCATTTTCCCTCGTTCACATAAAATATTTGTATATCTGTATTCCCTAAGACATTCATTAACATTCGATCATTCATTGTAAACTATCCAGATCTGTGACTACCCTTTTCCATAAGATGTTGTTTAACTCAATACTTTGGGTTAAATTAACTAAATTGAATTGTTGAATTATCAGGTGTTTGACCACTGTTAGCCTTGAATTATAACTGACGTATTGAGGCCGGGGTTACATTGCGAAATGTTGCGTGTCTGTGTATAATTTATACCTTCTTGGTTTGTTTATTTGTAATACATATATGTAAGATACGTATCGAAGAATTCTTTACAAATATAATATGTATAGAACTTAACACTTAAAATCAGGTGTATTGTCACAGTCAACCTTTCAGGAAACCTAACGCGTGGTCATATTTTACAGCGAATAGAGGACGGAAAATATTGTGGAATGTGGCGTGTCTGTGCATAATTTATACCTTCTTGGAAACTGATATGTTTGTTTATTTATAATACATATATGTAAGGTACCTACCTGAGAATTCGGGGATTGTGGTTGCATTACAGATAGCAACACTAGAACTAAAACCACGGTGATATTTATTTTGCTTTCTGAAGTCTAGGGTGTGATTGTGGAACGCTGTTTGTCTTTTAAAAGGTGCATATTTTTGGGGAATGTCATTTAAGGGCTCGTCAGAATCCATGATTTTTTACAATATATACAGGAAGGATAAACCGTGTTAAATGGGATTATAATATGATTATATCAATAAGCAATCAACTATTTTACGTTTTTTTCATTTTTGGACTTGAAACGAATGGAGCTTCAAACATCCGAAAAATCGACTAGTAGTACTGCTATCATTTTACATACATAAGAAACATTTTAGAAAGAATGTACACATTCCTATGCGTTTTTGAAGGGTTGACTTTTGACAATTGGATTACTTGTTGATATATCCAGGAAGTGTTAAAGCTAGAAAGTTATGATCACATTATTAAGTAAACCGTCACACTATACGTTATCCTATCAACCAAATCTATGAAAGCTGGGTCCACGTCTGAGTACTTTGATCTTCCATGTGTAACATTATGTGGAGGGCCTCTAATGAGTATATCAGAATGTGTGAGATAAGTTCAACTGGCATAGAGCTGGGAGCAAGTAACCTCCTCGCTGCGGTTCCCAGGGCCCGTAGCGAGGCCAGGGCAGACAAGGTTTACATTTCTAATGCACTTTAAAACCGTAGTTGCTGATCTCGAGAGACCATCCTTGCTGCTATACACTTTTAGTGGCCGATCGTATAAAAGGTTTACAATATGTATGTGACCGTTTCATATTGATCTGCTCGGAGATTAATGCATGCTAGCTGTTTTTAATACCGACATGGCTCGGAATACAAAGCAAAACACTTTTTTTTCACTTTTTTGAGATAAAAGATATGCGGATAGCGAAGTGTTGTATATACGTGTTTTGAACTTGTCACTGCAGACTTTAAAGGTACGATAAAGAGTCAGAACAAAAAAAATGCCCTTGTAACGCAATGTTCAACAACATAGTCAAGGGCCAAACCGAGAGCTAACGTTTCTGCGATTCCTTGTTAAAGATGGACACTATATGATACAAGTAGTAGAATAAGAAGGACATGCAAGCCGCACAAAAACGGCCCGTATTGCCATAAAAAAAGCATGATTTAAAGGCAAATTTCTAAATTTTGACCTTGATATCTTGAAATAATTATCTGCACGCTGAAGTTCATAATGTTACACGGGTAACATATACCTATATGTTGACGTTGTAGAAGAATATTCAGTAATGATAACCCCTTGACGGTGGTCTCAACGAAGACCTGAAGACTGATTCTCTACAAGAAGAGTTTCCTGATTATTTCATAATGAAGTAGTTTAGGCTGTTACATTGACCAAGTAGACGGAACCTCTAAACTCTGAACCCTTTTGTATATATTATACATGGTGTATTGTGATCCACACTCTGATTTTGAAGATGGATACTCTACAATCTGAGCCGCTGTGTGTATTTCATGCACCGGCTATTGTGGTCTTCACGATGACCTTGTTGACAGATACTCTATAATTTTAACCCTGTGTGTATTGTATACATCGCTTATTGTGATCTACACGATGACCCATTAGACGGATACTCTACAATATGAGTTTCTTTTCGTATCCTTTACACTGGTTAGTTTGATTAACACGTTGACATTATTGACGGATACGCTACAATCTGAGCCCTTGTGTGTATTGTATACACCGGTTATTGTGATCTACACGGCGACTTTGTGGACGGATACTTTACAATTTGAGCCCTTGTGTGCATTTTGTACACCGGTTTTTGTGATCTACACAATGACCCAGTAGACGAATACTCTACAATCTGACTGATTATTTGTATCCATTACCGGTTAGTTTGGTCGACATGATGACCCAGTAGACGGATTTTTTACAATCTCTGATCAATTGACTTTATTTTGAAAACCTGTTGTCATACAGGTTCCATATATACACACATACTTCTTTTCTATATTCATGTTAAACACATACCAGGAAGTAAGACAACAACTGATGAAATGTTGGTGAACTATGTTAATCATGTATGACTTCCGTAACATTAACAAATTAACGTGGTAAGGTAGGAAACTATACCTTTCCTGGTACGATCGAGAAGTAAAACGCCGGAAAGTTGAAGATTGCAGCGCTATTTACTGCACCATCTGACCCGGTGACAATTATGAAGGAAACATGATTTAAATGTCAAAGGCGCTACTCTCTACTGACTAGAGAAATTGAGCACCGCACGTATTGTATGCGACATATGTGTCCTTTTTACTCTATTACTTTTGCCGAGTGACAGGTAAATATCATTTTCATGCGGTTTAAAATAAAACTTTGTTCTTCTTTGATGTCTCATTTGTTTTCAGATGTATTTGAATCATGACAAATATCGCAATATTTATTGATACTTGAATGAGTGTGATTTCTGCGGCTACTACTTCTGCCATACAGTGAGTATCAATAGTTTGAAATTGACATGACTGTTCCTTGTATTATTCAAACAGTTTGATTGAAAATACCCGATATCAGTTTCCGACTGGAAAACATTCACGTGAAATGGTTATTGCTGTTTTTGGATTTAACAATAAGTTTGGTAAGTAACTTAATCCAAGGGCATACAAAGTAAATATAAATATAAACACATACTGCATTTCTCATCTTGAACTCTTGGAAGTATTTTCTACACGCAGAACGTCATAATATCATGATACACTGGTAGACAAAACCTTCATGCTAACCTTGTTGACAAAAACAAAGTCAATCGCTGGTGTCTCTTATACATGAAATGTATGTCAGATGAACAGTGAACACTCTACCCATACAGTCAAAATTCCATTACTGATACTGCACATGAAGCCGGAGACAATATTACTAATGCAACACTGTTGAATATTTTATCTTATTTTGAAAACCTGTTCTCACGAAGGTTCTATTAATACGCCCGCATTACTTCCAGCAAACCTTCCACACAAAGTCCGCGCACCAGTATGATTTAACAATCGATCTGGCCGTTGTGCGATAAAACTCACACGTATGTGTGATATGGTTGAGTTAAGGCTCGAGTAAGAATATGGTACATCGTATACGTAATTGAGTCTGGACTGGTACTTCTTTAACTTTTTTCTAATTACTCAATGCATGTTACAGTCTTGCAATGACTGTTAAACTGTCAAAAATACACTGCCCTCCAAAAGTTCTGTTACATATTTAAAATTTTGCTGATAAATTATCTTTGACAAAACTATTGGAAAAAAATAATTCTTTAAATGTTTTTTTCTATTAATGAAAAGGGATTTGCCATCATTGATTATCCAAATTGAATCACAAAAAGGGTTTTGTCAAACAATTCTGTTATTCACATTTTACAGAAATCTATCAGATGTTTGAGAATTGTTAGATTTACTTAAATGTACTCGGTATTTAATTTTAATTTTATTTAAAATGACAAAATACATCACTATTCACCATTCATTGATTATTTGTTATCTCTTGTATATTTGTACTATTCAATCACTTTGCAAATACTCATGAGAAGAAATGCAGCGAATGACAAGAGAAGAACGATTCCAGCGTGTTTTTTACCATCGCAATGGTGTTGCTGCCGCCCAAACTACAAGAATTATTGGAACCAACGGGTAAGTGAATGTTGGTTTCATCGCGGATTTTGGTGCATTTGCATACTTTTCTTATCCAGAACCTGTCTACTGTTTTACGTTTCTCTTTTGTTGCAGACAGAACGTGTACAGGGCCATTAAACGGTTCCAAGATACCGGGAACTATGAGGATCGAGAACGTTCTGGCCGGCCACGAATTTCTACCCCTGGGGATGATAGATTATTGGTCCGGACCAGCCTCAGAAATCGCAAGGATACCGTTCCTGAGCTTCGAAAGGAGTGGATCCAAAATGGTTTGGTTTAGAGTCGAATACCGCAGTGAGGAGACGATTATACAATGCGGGATTGAAAGGTTGTGTTGCTGTCAAAAAAAACTGTTGACTGCTACCAATCGTCGGAAAAGATTGACATTTGCACAGAACCATGCAAATTGGAAATTGGTGGAATGGTCGACTGTTTTATGGACTGAGGAGCCTAGGTTCACCAATTTACAAACAGATGGCAGGACGTGTGTGAGAAGAAGGGCAAATGAACAAGTGTGGCAAAATTGTGTAGTGCCTACAGTTAAGTTTGGTGGTGGCGGTGTGACAGTTTGGGGTGTACTGTTCTACCGAGGGATTGGATACCTCAATCTTTTGAAAGGAAATCTGAACGGAACCAAATACATAGACATTTTAGAAAACAGCGGTACCATCAGCACATCTGCTAGGCTATGGACACAACTATTTCTTCCAGGATGACGGAGCCCCAGGCCACCGGGCACGAATAGTGAACGAATGGAAGGAGGACAATAGTCTTCTGTCTTTTGATTGGCCCCCACAGTCCCTCGACTTGAACCCCTCAATTAGTTGTAGTTGATACATTGTAGTTAAGACCTGAATATTTACCTTGTAGGCGGATACTCTACAATCAAAGTTCCCTGGTGTATTGTATTCAGAGAAGTTAAGACCTAACTATTGACATGGTGGGCAGACAATCTACTATCAGAGCTTTCTGGTGTTTTCCACACAGAGGAAGAAACATGTCTACACGATAACGTTGTTAGGTTCAGAGTTTGATAATTATCGTTAGACAGGTAAACGAGGTATATTTTCAGTAGTCAATTACTCTATTTTAAAAGAAAACTGTCATACCCTCTTGTAAATGCCGGATACCTGGGCGGATATTCGTCGATCAGAGCTCCCTCTGGTGGTGTATACGTATAATATTACTTATGTAACATTGATGAATATTTTTTTTTCTTTTAGAAAACTCTTCTCGCGAAGGTTCTATTAATACGCCCAACACTACTTTTAGCGATTTCTGTATAATCCATGTAACATAATATCAAAATCGTGACAAGTCGGTAAACTGAATATGACTGAAGTAACATTAACAAAAGAAGGCGTTCTAAACAGGATTGTTTCCCGACATTTAAGTCTGAAATTAAACATGGGTTTGCTGTGTACGAACCAGACACCAGCCCATACTCGACATTTGCTTGCGCTGGTTAAAGGAAAAAGAGATAAGTACAGGTGTGTGATACCACAACGCACCCACATTACCGTGCGCACACCTCGAATACATCATGCGCAAACCTTCCACACAAAGTTCCCGCAACTGTATGATTTAACAATCGATCTCGCCGTTGTGCGATAAAACGCAAACGTATGTGTTATATGGTTGATTTAAGGCTCAATGAAGGACATGGTACATCGTATACGTATTTAAGTCTGGACTGGTATCTTTTCACTTTTTTTTTCTAATTCTTCATTGCATGTTACAAAGTATGGCAATGCCTGTAAAGCTGTCCAAAAATGGAGGTGCTGTCAGGTAAACTACTATTTTACTATTTTACTATTACACGTACGTTATAATAAATCGATGGCGTTGATCGCCTAGTATAGCTAATCGATGCTTTGAAAGGTATCAAGATACACCTTACTTTGCATGGGCAAATTTTGTCTGCAACACTTTGTGTGGAAAACTAAAACCTCCTTCACGGTTGACTAGTGATACGAATAAATTGTACCCGAAACAGGTTGATGGTAACAGGTAAGGCTGCTTTGGTTACATTTTATTTGCACGTACCGTGTCAATTAAGATCGTTTCAAAATATTAGTTTGTAGATAATGTGTCCATAACTGCTACATGATAAATATTTTGATAACCATCTTATTCTGGCTGATATTTGATAACATTCTTTTATCACGTAAGATATAAGCTTAATCACAAAATTGTACTAATTGTGTGTCTCTCAGCAACACATATGCATCACTTGCTACCCCGCTGAAGTGGTGATGATTTTTAACAATAACCTGAATTTCCCCTCTTCGGCCCAACCCCTGTGTCCTAAGGGGACACTTCCTCTATTCATGTACAATTGATTCATCATTGCTAAATGACTATCTACATTTTAAAGTGTGAATCCCTCACCCTACCTGGTAAGTCTGACCTCCCTCTCTGCCTTGTAAAGTATGAACCGTTCAACCTACTTGGTAAGTCTGAACATCCCTCTCGACCTTGTAAAGTGTGAACCCTTCACCTACCTGGTAATTCTGAACATCCCTCTCTACATTGCTACCTGTGGATCCCTCACCCTACTTGGTGAGTCTGGACATCACTCTCTACCTTGGAAAGTGTGAACCCCTCATCCTTCTTGATAAGTTTGAATATCCCTCTCTACATTGAAAAGTGGGAACCCCTCACCCTACCTGGTAAATTTGACCTCCCTCTCTACCTTGTAAAGTGTGAACCCTTCATCCTACCTGGTAAGTCTGAACATCCCTCTCTACATTGCAAAGTGTGAACACCTCATTATACCTGGTAAGTCTGAACACTCTCTACATTGTAAAGTATGAACCCCTCACCCTACCTGGTGAGTCTGAACATCTCTATCTACATTGTAAAGTGTGAACCCCCACCCTACCTGATGAGTCTGACCTCCCTCTCTACCTTGTAAAGTGTGAACACCTCACCCTACCTGGTAAGTCTGACCTCCCTCTCGACCTTGTTAATTGTGAACCCCTAATCCTACCTGGTGATTCTGACCTCCCTCTCTACATTGTAAAGTGTGAATCCTTCACCCTACCTGGTAATTCTGACCCCCTCTCTACATTGTAAAGTGTGAATCCTTCACCCTACCTGGTAAGTCTGACCTCCCTCTCTACCTTGTAAAGTGTGAACACCTCACCCTACCTGGTAAGTCTGACCTCCCTCTCGAACTTGTAAAGTGTGAATTCATCACCCTATCTGGTAATTCTGACCTCCCTCTCTACATTGTAACGTGTGAATCATCCACCCTACCTGGTAAGTCAGAACCTCTCTCTCTATTTTGATGTTTAACACTTTACTTACTTTTACGTTTCCATAAACAATCGCTGGCGATTGTATTGTAACATTCTCAACTGATTAAGTTACATATTTTGATAGCACTTATGCTTGAAAGACTTTAATTTTTAGATTTTTATCGGTTCTTAAATCAATTAGTCAAAATATGCTCTATGATATACACAACGGCAACTGTCATCCTTTTGTTCACGAGTAAAGTTTCAAATAACGTTTCGAATTAGCATTCCGTGTTCGTCGTACCAATGGGTATTTAAAGCTAGGGTATCAATAGTTCGTTGTCCTTCATCAGTGAAGAACCATTTGGTTTTATGCCAAAGAGAACAGATGTCACTTCGTGTACTATTCTAGAATATATCACGCTTGGTGCGATTTAATAATATTATAGAAGAAATATGTGCTGTATGATGCAAAAAAATCCGTTTCACGAGCCAGTATACGTAGATGAAGGAGATACATATTAAAAGGGAGTCAAATTAATCTAACTTTGGGGTTTCTTAGAATAAGATTTGTTTCTAAGGAACGAAGATATGCATCAGAACATGATGGTATTTGTACTATGAATAGGTGGCTTCAAATCGAAATAGGTTTACATTTTCCTTGTACAAGCAGACAGTACACAATAATTCAATTTTACTCTTTTTTCTGCTAAAATACCGTAACCTCTTAATATTTGCTCTTTGTGACTTTATATACAATTTATATATGTTAAAGCGTGTGTAGCATTTCCCCAGTAACCGTATATGTGATCTATGTTATAGAACTCTTAATCATTGAAGTTATAGGACAAATAGGGAGATTCGTGACAATATTGACTAGTTCATCATCCTTGATTTTAAACCAAAATTCAAAAACTAGGTTGAAAGTAAATATTTAGAAAGGACACAAAAAAAGCTCATTACATTATCCCTGAAAGTCAAACCATTTACCTAAGCATAATCAGAGCATGACTATAGTTTGTCTTCAGGAGACAATTAAATGCAAATGTGTAATAGATGTAATCCTACCTTCTTAGATGGTGATGAACCTCCCGTCGCCATTGTTAAACCTAAGATCGATCCGGCTAAATGTCCTGTAAGATAAAAGATACAACTTCTTTTTTGTATGGATATATTCAAAATTCAAAAACTAGGTTGAAAGTAAATATTTAGAAATGCCACAAAGGAAACGCGCATTACATTATTCCTGAAAGTCAAACCATATACCTAAGCATAATCAGAGCATGACTATAGTTTGTCTTCAAGAGACAAGTACATGCAAATATGTAATAGATGTTATCCTACCTTCTTAGATGGTGATGAACCTCTGGTTGTCATTGTTAAACCTAAGATCGATCCGGCTAAATTTCCTGTAAGATAAACGATACAACTTCTTTTAGTATGGATATATTGCTGAATACGAGGTAACACAAATTGAAAAAAAAAAATGAAGTAAAATATGACACAGATGCAGTTAGATTTTATCTAGAGAATATATGCGGTGTGGATTTTGTTTTTCACGGAAGACATGGCAGGTACATTATTAAAACAGTGATGCCTAACGTAGGTAGGTTAGTATAGCATCTGCTTAATTGACTAGGTTTCTTAAAATAACAGGAGGTTAATTGCATATTACAATTACGGATTAAGGATCAAATTAAGTAAAAGATGTATACTGCATTCTGTGAATTTATGAGAACAGGCAAAACAGATATTGATGCTGACGTTTTCAAGAAGACACATATTATAAAAAGGCCAATACTGAACAATATAGTGGTTGTAAAAGTGAAAAATTATACAACGAATCTGTGCATATTTGAAACTATTAAAAGGAATGATGACAACATTTCAAAAAGGACATTTGATTCATTGTTCAAAATGCTCAACTTTGCAATTGGTGGTATATGAATTAATCGGGAAACGCACAATTGAACGAATTTCAGGTTTTTGATTTAGCTCACCTTGTATTTTGGATCTAACAGAGGGACAGATGCGTAAGACTCCTAAATTGATGAATTCCGAAACAGTACTCTTACGGAAAAAGCAGAAACTAAACCATTAAACAGCAGGTAAAATTGACAGTTTTAATGATACACTCACATCGCTATAAATGTGAATTAATATTTAACGTTTTAATAACATTTTGTGTTAAGAAAAAATAATAAAACACACTTAAAGCAGAAATAAGCTTTTCGGTATTTTGTTGCGTTTTCTCGCGAGAGTGAAGGGCATTGAGCTATGTCTTTGCTAGGAGGAAATGATTAAATCAGAATACAATTAGTCACATTAGTATCAGGAAATTAGTCTCTGTTAATCTGGAATCCATGTGACAGAGGGAACGTTATACGAAGAAGATGTAGGTATTGTTAACGCATTATAAACTGGTGACATAATTATACATGTTTATCGTGTAAATAACATATATAGAGTGCCGTGGTATGATCCAGTGCAGGAACGATGGAAAACAGAGTAGATGACTTATGTACAGTTGTGGGATCGCACAACGTTACATGATGTACTGTGTGCGCACGATGTGTGCATGGTGTGTGAACGATGTGTGCACGAGTGCGAACCATAAAAAATGGACGATCATTGCTTGCGCACATTTGTGCGGACGATCGACATATGTTGTGCGATAACACTCGTGGTTGGTGTAAAATGAGGAATGACTGAATAATACATACGATTTCGTGTTTAAACATATAACACTTGATTTTTTAGTTTGTTTCTACATTCTTTCTACATCTATAAACTTATCTTTCCGTCTATACTTTCTTAAATTTAGAAATGGTGTTTTCGGTCTTTTTTAAACAACGTTCATCAACAAATGAAAAATTACAACACAGTCTCGGCAACACAGGTAAATATAGCCAGTCTGTACCTGGACCGTAGTTTTCCACTGCCGGGGCACTTACGTAACTCGCCCAGGTGTGAAAACTAGGTGAAAGAGAGTTATAGACCAAAATAATGCAAATAGCAAATACTAAACGTCCAGTTGTGTTTTCATAATGGTCACACTGTATCAAATAGCAGCGCTTTGTGTCAGGCACAGGCCAGGTTAAACTCCGGTCACTCATCAAGTTGTTATTTACCTGTTCTGTTACCTAAGAGCCAAACTAATTCTTGACAGTCTAACGGTCACTGTAATACTGTGTTACACGCATTGTTTAATTGTACAAAATCTTAATTATTGTGTTGATAAATTACAGTAATATATACAGTATACATTATTGCATACGAGTCATTCCGTAATATTGATTGTTAAATCGCTCAGTTGTGTGCACCACGTGTAGACGATGTGCGGACTGTGTGTCAACGATGTATGCACGGTGTGCGCACTGTATTTTTGATGCGCTTTGTGGTCACAGAACTGTAGAGTACCGCGGTGTGATACAGGGAACGAGATAATTAAATCAAACTCGGGTTTTTAGTACACATACAAGATGGTAAATGACAATATATGTGCGTGCGCTTGCTGCCCCGGTGTCATAGTATGACAGACCGGAGTGCAGTATTATCTTTTAATAATTTGACCGGAGCTATATTATATATTTATATAAAACTTGTATTAAACAGGGTTAACAGTTCTATTCAAGGTATCAGAAAATAGGATGATCAAGATACTTACAATACATGTTCATGCCTCATTATTTCCATGTACTTTTTTTCAAATTTGATATATTATTGTAATTAGGTAACAATTTAAATAATCATGATCAAATATATTTACCGCCATTGACTTGTGATTATTAGAACTGAATGGTTTTAATTGCGGAAAGACAGGCTATTGCCGTTTTGCTATTGCTAGTAATGGTCTGCCTTAATAGATAAGTGATCAGTCCCTTATGAAATGACTTCAAAATAAAAAATGATAGGTTGCAATGAAAAAAACCACCATATCATAGTACTTCTTAAGGCGCATACCTGAATAATAGACAGTGACCGTGTAGACACATTTCTTCACACTCAGAGATCCGTAATGTCTATATAAACATATAGCTGTATTCTATATGTTGACTAGGTAAAACTTGTAGTCAATGGTGCCATTTAAAACAGATAGTTAAGGTCTGCACACTGACCTATGTTTTCACGACAATCTTAGCACCGCATTGTTTTTCACCAAAAATAGCTATAAAGATCTCCTCCAACATGTCACTTAAAAACAACGGTGTAAACACTGCCATTATAGCTAAACGACTAACATTCAAATGCTCTAGTGAATATGATATCATGTTTAAATCGACTTTTAAAGCCAGTTTTCAATAGTTCTTCAATTAAAAACGCTCTTATACTTAATGCAAAACAAAACTAATATAAACACGTACCACAATACGGAATCCTGACAGCTTAATCATCCCTTTCAAACATATACAAAATACGTATTATTAACAAGAGATGGTCTTACTTAATTATGATTCGCTATAATCATAATGCGGTATTGCTATTCTCAAACGTAGCCGTAGGAATCTCTTCCAATATGTCATCAAACATAACGGTGCAAACATTGTCGCTAAGGCAATAATACGGGCATTTTAATGCTCTAGAATAAACAAGCAATGATGCACTCACATGACAAAACATTTAAATTGACTTTTAAAAAATAGTTTTGGGATAATACAGAAATTAACATATAATCGTAGGTGGTCGAAAAGGAAAGTTATACGAGGGAGTGATCTATAGAAAATTAGGCTGTAAGCTACAGAAAACTTCGTTTTTACATGTTGTATATATAAATTAAAATTGTCTAGTATGGCTGTTATCAAATGACGAGGACATATATTGAAAAAGGCGTGGTTTAAGAGGGCTATTACGACCACCATCCACCGCTATTCCCTTTATCCCATTCAGTTGTCCAAGTAGCCTTTTTGAGGTAAAATAATTATTTCTGCGGAAATGTATATACAGTTTTTAAGTACATATTCAGAGCCAAGTTTTACTTCTTTTTGCCATTTTTGCACATCTCTTTATTGACTAAAATATGTTTGCTTAACAATACAAGATATCTTAATTTAAATAAAGATCGATCTTGCTCCTGGGCGATTTAAACGTTCGATATGATGTACATATGCATACATATTTTTTTGTTTTGTTTGCTGCGGTTTTTTTATCGCCTCTTTATCGGGAGGATTTCACTGCCAACTCAACTACTCTCAATTTCCAAGATTCATATCGAATGTATTAACAAATATAAATATAAAGTGAACAATACAATTTGATTATTCATGGATATTATAACGAGTAAAAAGGTCGTTTGCAATAGTTTACGCGTATTAATCGGATTAAAAATGAAAACATTATACAAAACATCGGGAAAATTGTGTTTTGAATATAATTGTTATCCAAATATAGCTCATTTAAGTGGACTTATAAAGTGTAAAAGAAAGAACATTAGTCTAAGATGCAGCTTATGTAATGGTCCCCTCGTTGTCAACACTGCATGGTACTAAGTGTGGTTTAGGGTGAGAAATGTAGTCGGTGGCCGGGTAGGTGAACCCATACCTGTACACGTACGATCGGGGAATCAAATCACGGTCGACTTTATGAAAGGCGAGTGCGTTATTCACTTCGCCACCTGACCACCATAACCACCCTTGTAATCGTCTCTAAGTAGGCTTTATTGTAGGAAAATATCCCCATTTAATTTATATAACATTACAACTATTTCAAAATGTTGGCTTTGTCGCTCAGCAACATTTGTCCCTCATTGTGTTCCTTTTTGTTACCCCGCGAAAGTGGGATTGATATTAAACGTTTACCTCAATTCCCCATATTTGTCCCCACACGTGCGCTCTCAGGCGGACACATCTTCCATTTGTACACACGTGATTCCAAATTGCCTTAGGATACTCTAAACCATATTTGGATAAACTTCCTTAATTAGTTGTATTTTATGCAGGGTAGTTAAGGCATTGTAGATGGATAATCTCAATCAAAGTTCCCTAGTGTATTCTATACAGAGTGGAATATGCCTAACCATTGACTTTGTATGTAGAGATTTTACAATATGAGTTTCCTGGTGTATTTGGTACACGTTGACCTTGTGATGTACAGTTTCATATGTATTGGACAGGTAAATTAGATTAGACAGATTTTATATTTGTTCCACACATTTTCGTCTCTTCTTTCCTTTGCATTTGTGTATAGAGGTGGTTGGACATCAGGTCGCTTACAAACATCCCGTTGTGGCAAATTAACGTTTGAATGTTCCTTCGTAACAGTAACATGATGGCGACGAAGCGACTTTTATCATTATGTGAGCTACACTATTAGCCATACAAGTCTGCATTTTGCTGACAACTGTGATTGGTTGTTTATTCTCCTATAAAATAACAACAGAAGAAAGTAGAAATTTATTCAGTTATCTGCTATTTTCGACTTCGTGTTAAATCGACAGCTTTCATGGAATTACTCCATGCAACACAACCAACAACCAANGGGGGGGGGGGGGGGGGGGGGGGGGGGTCATTTTATGCTATTCTTAGAAGACTATTTAAGGATCGTTTCAGAGTAGTGGATTTTTGGATTTCTATACTACTGCGATCAACTCTAGCATGCACCGAGTCTTTGTGTTCAGTATAAATCGTAATTAACAAAGACATAATTCTGAAAAAACAACAGTAAGGTGTGATAAGCCGAGAAAAATATATCAGTTGTACATGTAATGAAAACCAGGGAATGTAACTGGAGGCAAGGAAAACTAAACGATCGTTCTCTAGTGTTTTGTCACAAGCAGGGGGACATAAATCCTTAATAGAGATGAAATGAAAAAAAAAATGTTTGAGATGTTCCGTGATTTTACTACTCTCAGTGTCCGTCTCTGACTCCGTGCTAGGTCTGCCACAAAAATAAGAAATGTCTACTAAGGAGTGATATTTATATGAGGGCTGGCCAATTTTACACTGATTTCCATAAGCTTACAATACTTTGACTATTATGATATTCAAATAAGTTGACTATACTTTTAATATTGTGTTATTCAAATAAGCTAAATATACTTTGCATACTGTGTAAACATTCTGGTAAGTGTGATTTGAATATGCTTGCCAAACTAGTGTATACCTAGCGAGGCCGCGGGGTACGCTATTGATTGAGTCGGTGGCGAAAGAATATCAATGGTCAGTAGCATTAAGTAGCAAATCGAGTAAAATGCGATATAGATTGCTTGCATTTGTAACTGACAATTGCTTGAAAATTAGATAAAACACTATGAACCATGATAAGCGAGTTGTTCCTCTATCCACTTAGATGCATGTAGAACATTAAACTGAAACCTAGAGAAAACTTAAATTTGACATGCTGTATACCGACGGGAAATACATTGCCCGATTGCGACTTTGATTGTATGGGCAGAAAAGATAGAAGAGTGGCGCTGATTAAAATTGGGCTTCCGACCTTCAGTATCAACCCTCCTTGTAACTCCCTTCAATAGTCATGACAGCTGTTTGAGGTAGACAACTTCCTTTGAAATTGCATATTAAATTTAACGTTTATCTTTGGATTCAGGCTCTCTAGCCCCTTTTTACATTTGCGCTAACATCAATATTTCGACTGAAAATAGGCTGTATAAGCAACACAATGAGATTTTATTTATAAATGGTGAACTTGTGAACTGTATTTGCAGTTGTAATTGGCCATTGCTTGAAAATTAAATAGCAATCAATGTACATGGAGAAGTGAGTTGTTGTTTATGGCGCTGATTAATAGGGGGCTTTTGACGACCACCATCCACCCTTTTTTCAACCCCCTTTAATAGTCAAGACAGCCTTTTGATTTAGAATGCTTCCTGTGGAAATGCTTATTATAGTTAGAGAACATGACTTGCTCCAGGCTCTGCATCCCCCCTTTTTTATTACATCTGCGCTACTAACATCAATATTTTGACTGGAAATATATTTTCTGGTCAACACAATGAAATTTGCTATTTAAAAAATGGTGAACTTGTTCCTTGGAAATATACACCGTTGAACGCATTGTCCAATACAGTTCCAAAGTGAAATGTAGGAGTGTTCTCTTACCTGTAACAATTGTTAATATATTAACCAGTGAAAAATCGCAAACAATGAGAAGAATCTTATTTCATTATTCCTTGGGCTCTGCAATACCTAAACCAGCATGCTACTATACTACAGTCGCAATATCAATGACACATTTCCCTCGATTTTTCAAGTTTGAAAACAAACCTTTATTACTTTACCACCAAAATAATTTTACAACACGTATGAAAGAAGTTATTCCAACTTATGATCACGCGTGTTTGTTTTGATGGAAGCACACATATGGTGACTGGATCTGTCGACTTTAACTAGTAAGCTTTTTCCTTGACATTTTCAGATTTAACTGTCATTCCAATTCGTGTTCCGGACGTTGACAGTGATGTTGCAAAATTATCAACCAATTACCTCTTGCCATTCTGTCATCTTTATCATTAAGTATGAAAGTGTGACATAATGTTGGCGCGTGTTAGCTGTTTGTATTTCAGGGTTCAGGAATGCTTTAATTGAATGAGCAATTGGATGCTTATGCTAGACGTTACTGAGCTGACCGTATAAAATATGAGGACACAGGATTATCACAAAAGACGTCATGCCAACAAGGATCGTTATAATCTATGGCGAGGGAAACACAATATTTGGAATATGCTGATGACAACAATAATAGCGTATATAATCTTTATTAGATTAAACAACACGTACGAACGGAGATATTCCATCACACATATGTATCAGTATCTGCTATAACTGATGACGGAAGAACAAAATGGATCTTAGAGAAGGAACTTGATTGTACGGAGAAAAGCTACGGGGTTGGGTAGGAAACCCAGTGGAGTAAAACATGTTCTATTTTTTAATGGTGACACTGACTAGAGATCTCGACCGCAATTATCTTGTTGGAAATAAACAAATACTAAAATTTCAAAATTTCTACTCAATAGGACGCTATCTATTTTAATGGAAGATATTTCCATTTTTTCACAATTATATATAATATACAAGCGGTCAATTATATACAACACTCAGTTCAGACCTAAAATGAGAGGCTCCTATACAAAAAATAATGAGCCAACATAACATTCAGATTCCTCAGTAAACACTTCACATTAATTTTTGTTTTGGAAGTAACATTGAATTGGCAGATATGAGAGGAGCGCAATCATTTTTTAGCCGAACAAATATAGTATAATCATATGGTTTATACTTAGAACTGACGATTGCTTGTTCGATGTTAGGGAAAATGCTCGCCTGAACATGGTTTACAAATCTGTTATAGTAGCGAAACCGTTTAACTGAGGAATGTGAACCATCTAGAAATCTACAGAAATTCAGACTTACACCGTTCACATGCCAATGTGTTTAGCTTGTCACTCTATTGTTTAAGTAGCTAGCAAGATATACAAGCTACATGTAAAATAGCTCATATAACCATAAAACACTTAAACTATTACATATATTTAAGAAATGGTGTATTGTTTAACAATTCCCGTTCAAACATATTCCATGATTCTTTAAAGCGCGTTTGGAGAACATGATTAACGGGAGAGCGTTGTATATTATCATATATGCTAAAATCTATGACAGAAATAATGTACACGGCTTGCTTGTTATTTAAACTTATTTTGTTTACCTCAGTGTGGCAAGATAAATAGTCTGTCATATTGACGGCTCAAGTCTAGAACGAGTGTGAGTATTCGGGAAAATGCGTCATAATTTGAATTTGACGTCACGCATTGATTGGACCCCGATTGCTCCAAACGTTAGGCAAAATAAATACCGACTTGTTTCCAATTGGAAAATATTCATTTGTTCTGGTTCTAGCTCTTATAACAATATGATCGGTTGGTAGCTTTTTCTAGGGACTGAACAATGGAAATGCAAATATACACACATACCTCCAGTTCTGCCGTTGATCCCCTGGAATAATTCTTTAAACGCAGAACTTCATAATACCATGATACACCTGTAGCTAAAAAAGCCTACAGCGAAACAAAGTTCACTAGTACTTTTTATACAGATGAAGTATTAGTCACATAAGGACCGTGTAGACACAATCCGTACAGTCAATATTTCATTACTGGTACTGCACATGTAGCTGGAGACATGGGCGGATTACCATCAGTCAGAGCTCCCTCTGGTGGTGCATAGCATAAAATAAATTTTGTTACACTGATGAATCGTCTGTTTTTTTGAAAACCTGTTTTCACACAGGTTCTATTAATACACCTGCACTACCTTCAGTGATCACGGTTAAACCCTTACCGACATGTAATATAATATTCCAATCGTGACACGTCATTAGCCCATGATAATTACTAAGATCGACGTAACATTCACAAAATGAAGTTTCTTTTATATAATGAAATACTTAGCGATATTTGAATCTTATATCAAACACGGGTTTACTGTTTACTTATCAGACACCGGGACATAATCGACATTGCCTTTTGCTGATGACCCAGAAAAGGATAAGTAGAAAAAAGGAAAGAAACGAAACTAACCTAAACTGCATAAGACTTTACCAGACTTAAAATAGTGGTAAATCGATTCTTAAATAAAAAATAAAAAGTTCAAATATTTTCTTTAAGAAAGCCGCTCTCTTACCGATAATCAATCGTGTGTTAACGATGATTATTCAAATTAACAAACATTGTTTTTAAAGATGTCGACATGACCCGAGAAGATGTCGACATAGTCAAAGGATATGCGGCAATAACGTTTTAATTATGTCGCTATATATCTACATAGATAGCATTGCCGAGATAATTAGCACATTCCGAACAAATATCTTGTGGTGTACTGATAGCTGATAATCAGGTTTAAAAACGAATTAACCTTGTTTTAGGTGTTGTATATCATTATATCAATTCTAGTCACGTGATCAAAAATTTGTGGAATGATTTGTTAACTGCCCATTTTGCCTTACATAAATAAATAGCAAGTCGATGCCACATTTCAGCATAAACACAATACAAAGCCGTATTACCTATTTACTTGATAATTATATCGCTTTTACTATATCTAAATAAGTAAAAAGATATCGACGTAATTTTAACGTTTTAGCGACGTATTCAAAATTTGAGTTGACATCTTTTAAAAGTTATATCGACAAAGGTAATTCGAAAATCGAATTTTTGGAGTACGAAAAGTAGGTGACCTTGTGTTGATATGAAGTACAAGGGGGTGATATACAATGTTTATGTGGGCAGGTTATGTGTATAGTAATTCCTACCGATTTTATAGTGCTATTGCACTGAAATGTCATGCACGGTCAGATTGTAGTGACAACGGATGAACCAGTTGCTGACATTACGCCAGATGCTGAGCCTTAAGCAGGGAAACCCCAACTACCATTTCTAAGGACTTTGGTATGTCCCGGTCAGCCCCGACTGTGCACTTCTTCATTTAAAAAACGAAAATAATTCGTGATTAATATGTTTTACAATATATTTGATTGTTTGAGAGTCATTTTATGTTATTCTGGAAACACACTTACACAAGAAAAGGATATACAAGCTATTTAACATGGAGCGTGTCTTTGTGTACATTTATATGGGCAATGTGTTTTGATTTGACTGGGTAAAGAATGGAACTGAGCTGATGGAGTGGCCAATTTCAGTAAGTTCATCATTTATATAAATACTCATTATTATCTCTCTTGTCGTTATGGCATGTACACTAACTGCGTCAACATTGAGATTCGACTTACATTCTTGCAATAAATACATTATTTTGCAGCCAATCATTACTTCGTTATATAAACTATTTGTTAGTCTGTATTTTTAATGACGTACATGTACATCACAATTTGATCCTTCAGTGTAAGATTAATATAATGTTCCCCTCCCTTGAGGGTGTGACAGAGAAAAAATCCTAATGATGATTATTTTCTCCCATCGTATTATTTCAGTCACAAATCCACCGACAGTAGTGTAAACAAAAACACACGTGGGATATGAATATCGCCATTCACTTTTGATGACGTCACAATTACATATGGCGCATGACCATGACGTCACAACTGAACACGTGCTAATCGGCACGATCGATGCTATCTCCCCATTGGGGTTACACGCTGATATTCCCCGGCTGAAACGGAAGACACACCTGCGAAGGGCGGGAGAAATATATATCCTTGTCTGCCCTTTACAAATATAAACTTTTCAGAGCTAAACTATTTGGATTAAATATACTGCATTGTAATATTAAAATATCAGGTGTTTCATCACATGCAGTCTCTAATAAAATCTAACACGTGGACATATTTTTGGCGTATTCAGGTCAAAATAAGAGTGTTGGATGTGGCGTGTCTGTGTATAATTTAAACATTATGGGAAACTGATATTTGTGTCAGTTTGTAATACAGATACGTAAGGCACCTACCGCAGAATACGGGAGTGCTGTTGCGTTACAGATATCATCATTGTAATGATGATATAGTTTTGCTTTCTCAAGTTTAGAGATTAATTGTTGAATGTGGGTTGTCTTTTAAAAAGGACTCGTAAGAATCCATGACTGATTACATCTACAGGAAGGATAATTCATAGCAGCATTTTCCTGAAAGTAAGACCTTGATTTCGTGCAATAATTATATACATGCTGAACATGTTTATGTTATACGGGTAACATATACATACAGGTTGACCTTGTAGACGAGTTCTGTACAATCAGAGTCACCTTGTGGAGGTTATAGATTATTGTGTTATTGTGGTCGACACGATACTCAACAAGCATAGCTCCCTGATGTATTTTATACAAAGGTATTTACGCCTTTAATGTTGACACGGTAGACGGATACTCTATAATTAGAGGTGTCTGGTGTATTTTAAACATAGACATTCAAGACCTAGTTGGTGACACTGTATACAGAACATATACGCCCTGTCCCCATTTGCGTAGCTTATAAACAGATTTTGTATAGTTTACACGATGATTTTTAGACGGATATTCAACAATCAGAGTTGCCTGGTGAAAGGCGAGTAAGTTATTCAGTGCGCCACCCAACCACCATAACCACCATCTCAAATGTCCTTAATTATAATTTATTGAAGGGGAAATGTCCTCATGAAATATATAACACTGCAACTATTTCAAATATTGTCTTTGTCTCCCATCAACATCTGTCCCTCATTCTTGCTTCCCCGCTGAAGTGGGATGGACCTTACCTCAATATTTACCCGAATTTCCCTGTTTAGCCCCAACCCTCTGCTCTCAGTGGACACATGCTCCATTTTTACAAAACTGATTTCACATTGCCTAAGGATGCTATTAACCATATTTGGACAAACCCGTTAGTTTGTTGTATGTGATACAGTGGTAAATACGACCTAGGTATTGCCCTTGTAGACGGATACTCCTCAATCTTGGTTCCCGGGTGTATTTTATACAGTGCCACTTGAGACCTAAATGTTGACATGGTAGGCAGATACTCTACTATTAGAACTTTCGTTTTTCCCTACAACTGTAACAAAATACAGCTTTTCTGTACAAGCCTGCCATATAACACGGGTTTGGTGTTTAAGGACGAGAAAACATTCTTAGTTAATACCATGCTCTGATAAACAATAATATTTGTGTTTAATGGAAACCAAGTACGAATCAAATATTGCTTTTACGTTGTAACATGTTTAAGCACATAACAACGAATCCATGCAGCATTACGCTATGTTCATGCAATATGTCTGTTTCATGTCACAATTACTCTATTTTAAAAGAAAACTGCCATATCCTCTTTTAATGATAATAAATAAATAGTATTAATTAAACTTATAAACTAGTTTTCACGCAATCGTGTTTAAGCTGAAACAAAAGTATGATCATATTAAAGTATGGCAATATGTTAGGTTGGTAGCTTTATCTAAGGGATGGACAATGTAAATTGGTAATTTACACACATCTCTCCAGTTATCCCTTTTATCTCATGGAAGAATTCTCAAAACGCAGGAATGTCACAATGTCAAGATATACATAAAGCAGCAAGTCTTTATGGTTACCTTGTAGACGCATTTTCTACAAACAGCGTTCACTAATGTATTTCATATAGATAATATTTAAGTCACATGGGGATCGTATCCACACTATCAAATTTCGAACGCCTCGTATATGCCAATGATTTGTGGTTGATGTCGTAGAGAACAATTATTCGATTGTCATAGAATAGAAGACATCAATTTTATTATCATATTCCCTAAATCTAGATCTTGACTTCGTGGACGAATTATATACACTCAGAACTTCATAATGCCATTTTACACACTTCAAAATATATGTTTACATTGTAGAGGAATTTTCAACGATCAGAGCCCCCTTTTGTATTTTATACATACATTAATTATGTTCTTGTGGTCTACATTAGACGGGTTATTCTTCAATCAGAGCCCCCTTGTGTTTCTAAAACATAAGTATACTGTTTTGGTCTACACCATGACCCTGAAGACGGATACTCTTCTATCTGAGCCCCAGTGTGTATTGTATACACCGGCTAGTGTGGTCAAGACGATGCCCTTGTAGACCGACAATCCAAAAGCATAGCTCTCCAATGATTCTACACGTATAAAGCTAAGGCACTACTATTTGATACAGAGGTAGTGTAAGCCTAAATGTTGAACCTGAAATGGATCTGAGCCCCTTTATGTATCGTATACACCGGTAATTGTGGTCTACATGATGACCTTGTATACGGATACCCTACAATCTGTGATACATTTTGTTGTTGTTTTGAAAACGGGTTTCATACAGGTTCTATACATACACACGTACAACCTTTACCTATTTCTGTTTATCACATACCAGGAACAGGTTTTCTATACAGTAGACATTCAAGTCTCACATGGGTTTGTGGTTTTAGGACCAGGAAAATATGCTGCGTAGATACCATATACCGAGAAACAAATATAATAATGGAACAAGAGACAGTTAACACACGCTATATGTTTAGTATTTAAAGACGTCAAGAGATATGGAACGCCACGACTGTCAACATTTCATTGTCTGTATTATGTTGGGTTAACATATCATTATATTTGGTTGACATGGCATTATGTTGGGTTGACTTGTCACGACATGCGGTTAGTATGTCATTATGTTGGGTAGACATGTCGTTATGTTCGGTTATCGTGTCATGATGTTGGGTGGACATGTTATAATGTTCGGTTGACATGTCATGATGTTTGGTTGACATGTCTTTATGTTGAGCTGACATACCATGATGTTAGGTTAACATATCATGATTTTAGGTTAACATATGATACTTCTTAATAATATCCTCTCTATTATTTTGCTTTTTTCACTATATGAGGAATAAGAAATAGTGTTTCCTCTGATTTCCATCAATAAAGTTTCCAAAAATAGCTGATCATTTATAGTAAATTGTAAACCAGAGTCCGATATATTTTCAAGGTTATCTATTTTTGTAGACTGGTCGACAATATTGTTTCTTTACATGATCTATACAATTGTTTATAATGTTTAAGTACTCTATATCTTGGAATAAAGACTTACTCATTTTCCATAAACCCCTCCCCTTCTTAAATTCATTTATTCTCATTGTAATTTTAGGGAACGAATGGTCTGATCGATAACCTGGGTCTACACTTGAAAGATTGACACTAGAAAGTAGATTTTTTGAAATAAGAAAAAAATACAGACGAGCTTGTCTAATAGGATTACTTTTCCTCCATGTATATCTCTAGTTATATATCTAGTTTCTTCATGGTGTTCTCTAAAAATATCAGGTACGTAAATACATCTCTGCGTTTAAATCTATCCGACAACCCTTGACAAAATTAATGTCATACCGGTACCTGTTGGGTTAACATGTCATGATGATGGGTTGTCACGTCATGGTGTTGAGTTGAACCAGCATCGTGTTGAGTATTCATGTCTTGATGTCGAGTACTCATATGATGATGCCGAGTATTCATGATATGCTGTTGAGTGATTTCATCATGTTGTTATGTCAGTATGGCACGATGCCGAGTTTCCATGCTATGTTGTTGAGGGATTTCATCATGTTGTTATGTCAGTATGACATGATGTGGCTCTCGTGGAGGCACATTGAAACAATGTTTTCCCAATTCTGTGTCGTCATCGTGATATACCGCATTAGTACCCACATTACCATATTCATCCTTAAATAAGACAAGGGGGGTCAACACAAAACTGATCAAGACATCATCATGTTCTGGTTTAATTGGGCATGGTTGTATGCAATAAATACTTAAAAATAAAACTGCAAAGACTTGTTATTGTGTAACATTATACAAACTTATCAATAGCAATAGACTGATGAAATATGTAACATTTGACTTGTCATTGTTATCGCACGCTCGTTAGAGAAGCCATGATTAGATGATCAGTAACAACATGACTTACATGTATTTATTTTAAACAAGAGGCCCAGAGGGCCTGTGTCGCTCACCTGGATATCTAAGCAATCATGGCAAAATATTCTCAAAATGAGATCCAAGGGAATATGCCAGACCCCAAGGCCAATCCTTGTAGCATATCTGTAATATATTTTTCATGCCAAGCAATTGTATGTATGGTTATGAGGTGGATATCGCAACTGTTTCCAAGCTGTGACTCAGAAACTCGGTCCCTAGGGTTGTGGCCAGACCCCAGGATCAATTATAATATCATGAGTGCATTTGTCTCGGTTTGCCCTGCATTGGTATGTATAGTTTTGGGGTGGGAATCTCAACCGTTTCAAAGTTATGACCCAGAGGTTAAGTCTCCAATGGTCAAATTTAGATTCTGTTCAAATTGTTTGTTCCTGGTTCTGGCTCGGGGTGAATTCCTATTTCAATCTGATTTAAACTAGCTGGAATAATATCTGTGGCATCCCCTGTTCGTGCAACTTTTCAGAAATTGTGCACCGCCACGGTTTCTAGAAACTCTTGGACCCTATACTCGAATTTATCAAATTGAGATTTTTATCAAATTGTATGTCCCTGGTACTGGCTCCGGCAGAATACCTATTTCAATCTTAATTAAACACGTTGTGAATAATCTCTTAGGCATCCCCTGTTCGTGCAACTTTTAAAACATTGTGCATCGGCACAGTTTATAGACCCACTGGGACCCTATGCCCAAAAATTGTCAAAATTGAGATTTTGTTCAGATTGTATGTTCCTGGTCTTTTCTCGGAGTGAATTCCTTTTCAATCTTAATTAAACTCTATGTGAATACTCTCTGTGGCGCCCCCTGTTCGTTGAATTGTTCAAAAATTGTGCACCGGCACGGTTTTCTAGACCCCTTGGACCCTATACCCGAAAATGGTCAAATTGAGATTATGTTCCTAATAGTATGTTCCTGGTCCTAGCTGAATTCCATTTCAATCTTAATTAAACTTTGTGTGAATTCTCTCTCTGGCATCCCCTGTTTGTGCATGTTTTCAAGCATTGTGCATTGGCACGGTTTCTAGATCCTCTTGGGCCTTATACCGAAAAATGTTAAAGTTGAGATTTTGTTCAAATTGTATGTTCCTGGTCCTGGCTCGGGGTGGATTCCTATTTCAATCTTAATTAAATTCGGTATGAATACTCTATGATGCACTCCCGGGTCGAGCAACTTTCAAAAAGTGTGCACCGGGACGTTTTTTAGACCGCATGGGACCATATACCTGAAAATTGTCTAAATTGAGATTTTTGATCAAATGATATGTTCCTTGTCCTGGCTCGGGGTGAATTCCTATTTCAATCTAAATTTAAATCGATGAGAATACTCTTTTTGGCATGCCCTGTTTGTGTTACTTTCACAAGCTGTGCACCGGCACGGTTTCTAGACACCCTGGTACCCTTATACCCGAAAGTTGTCAAAATTGAGACTTTGTTCAAATGATATGTTCCTGGTCCTGGGTTGGGGTGTATTCCTACCTCAATCTTAATTAAACTCGGTGTAAATACTCTGTGTTGCCCCCCCCCCCTCCCTGTTCGTACAACTGTTAAAAAAGTGTGCACAGGCACGGTGTTTTGACCCTCTGGGAACCTATACCCGAAAATTGTCAAAATTTAGATTTTGTTCAAGTTGTATGTCTCGAACCTGGCTCGGGGTGAATTCATATTTCAATCTTCTAAACATTAAATGTGAACACTCTCTGTGGCAACCCCCTGTTCCATCATCTTTTCAAAAAATGTGCACCAGCACGGTTTCTAGACCATCTTGGACCCTTTACCCGAAAATGATCAAATTGAGATTTTGTTCAAATTGTATGTCCCTGGTCCTGACTCGGGGTGAATTCCTATTTCAATATTAATTAAACTCGTTGTGAATACTCTCTGTTGCACATCGGAGCCAAGAAGAATGATCTATATCAGTTGAAATGACTCGTTTTATAATTGTTGTAAAATAAATAAAGTTTGCAATTGTGAATATAGTTTTGGGGGTGGGGATCTCATCCGTTTCATAGCTATGACCCAGTGGTAAGGACCCGGGTGCCATCCTGAAAGTAAATGTGCGTTCGTCTCTTAATATTCAACAATTACATACATGTGTATAGGGTGGAGATATCCACTGTCTCCAAGTTGTGACTCAGAAACTAGGTCTTTAGGGATTGTGGCAAGACCCTAGGGTTAATGTTAATATAATGAGTGTGTTGGTCTCGTTATGCCCATCAATTGCATATTTAGTTTTGGGGTGTGTATCTCAACCGTTTCAAAGTTATGATCCAAGGGTTTGGCCAGACTCCAGGACCATCCTGGAAGCAAACGTGCATTTATCTTTGTATGCTCAGCAATTGTATATATGGTTATAGGGTGGGGTTCTCAATCATTTCCAAATGATAAACATGTTTGGCCCCACCCCGGTGTGGTCAGCTTGTCCATTTGTACACTTAGTAATCCCCACCACCTAGGGATGCTTCCAGCAAAATATAGTTAATCCCCATGGCTTAGTTCTAGAGAAGAAGTCGCAAAAAGCAATATAGCTAAATAACCTATTTTAGCACCGCCCGTCAGCCCCCTCGGGTGTCAACCCCATCATTTGTGCAATTTTAAATCCCCATTACCTAGAGATGCTATTGATCAAATATGTTTGATATGCATCTCTTACATGTAGTTCCAGGGGAAAAGTCGTTAAAAGCAATGAATCAAAATAACCATTTTGTCCCCCCCCCCCCTCCCCTCAAATTGTATGTTCCTGGTCCTGGCTCGGGGTGAGTTCCTATTTCAATCTGAATTAAACTAGCTGGAATAATATCTGTGGGCATCCCCTTTTCGTGCAACTTTTCAGAAATTGTGCACCGCCACGGTTTCTAGAAACTCTTGGACCCTATACTCGAATCTATCAAATTGATATTTTTATCAAATTGTATGTCCCTGGTACTGGCTCCGGCAGAATTCCTATTTCAATCTTAAATAAACTCGTTATGAATAATCTCTTTGGCATCCCCTGTTCGTGCAACTTTTAAAACATTGTGCATCGGCACAGTTTATAGACCCACTGGGACCCTATGCCCGAAAATTGTCAAAATTGAGATTTTGTTCAGATTGTATGTTCCTGGTCCTGACTCAGGGTGAATTCCTGTTTCAATTTTAATTTAACTTGGTGTGAATACTCAATTTGGCATCTCCTGTTCGTGCAACTGTTAAAGCATTGTGCATCGGCACTGTTTATAGACCACATGGGACCCTATGCCCGAAAATGCTCAAAAATGAGATTTTGTTCAAATTATATGTTCCTGGTCTTTTCTCGGAGTGAAATCCTTTTCAATCTTAATTAAACTCAATGTGAATACTCTCTGTGGCGCCCCCTGTTCGTTCAATTGTTCAAAAATTGTGCACAGGCACGATTTTCTAGACCCCTTGGACCCTATACCCGAAAATGGTCAAATTGAGATTTTGTTCCTAATAGTATGTTCCTGGTCCTAGCTGAATGCTGAATTCCATTTCAATCTTAATTAAACTTTGTGTGGATTCTCTCTCTGGCATCCCCTGTTCGTGCAACCTTTCAAGCATTGTGCATCGGCACGGTTTCTAGATCCTCTTGGGCCTTATACCGACAAATGTCAAAGTTGAGATTTTGTTCAAATTGTATGTTCCTGGTACTGGCTCGGGGTGGATTCCTATTTCAATCTTAATTAAATTCGGTATGAATACTCTCTGATGCACTCCCTGTTCGAGCAACTTTTTTAAATTTAGTGCACCGGCACGGTTTCTATATCCAAAAATGGTCAAATTTAGATTTTGTTCAAGTTGTATGTCCCTGGTCCTGGCTCGGGGTGGATTCCTATTTCAATCTTAATTTAATTCGGTGTGTATACTCTATGATGCACTCCCGGGTCGAGCAACCTTCAAAAAGTGTGGACCGGAACGTTTTCTAGACCACCTGGGACCCTTATACCCGAAAATTGTCAAAATTGAGATTTTGTTCAAATGATATGTTCCTGGTCCTGGGTTGGGGACCGTATGTCTCGAACCTGGCTCGGGGTGAATTCCTATTTCAATCTTCTAAACATTTAATGTGAACACTCTCTGTGGCAACCACCTGTTCCAGCATCTTCTCAAAAATTGTGCACCAGCACGGTTTCTAGACCCTCTTGGACCCTTTATCCGAAAATGATCAAATTTAAATTTAGATTTTGTTCAAATTGAATGTTCCTGGTCCTTACTCGGGGTGAATTCCTATTTCAATATTAATTAAACTCGTTGTGAATACTCTCTGTTACACATCTGGGCCAAGAAGAATTATTTATATCAGTTGAAATCACTCGTTTTATAATTGTTGTAAAATAAATAAAGTTTGCAATTGTAAATATAGTTTTGGGGATGGGGATCTCATCCGTTTCATAGCTATGACCCAGTGGTAAGGACCCGGGTGCCATCCTGAAAGTAAATGTGCGTTCGTCTCTTAATATTCAACAATTGCATACATGTTTATAGGGTGGAGATATCCACTGTCTCCAAGTTGTGACTCAGAAACTAGGTCTTTAGGGATTGTGGCAAGACCCTAGGGTAAATGTTAATATAATGAGTGTGTTGGTCTCTTTATGCCCATCAATTGCATATTTAGTTTTGGGGTGTGTATCTCAACCGTTTCAAAGTTATGACCCAAGGGTTTGGTCAGACTCCAGGACCATCCTGGAAGCAAACGTGCATTTATCTGTGTATACTCAGCAATTGTATATATATATTGTTATAGGGTGGGGTTCTCAATCATTTCCAAGTGATAATCATGTTTGACCCCACCCCGGTGTGGTCAGCTTGTCCATTTGTACACTTCGTAATCCCTACCACCTAGGATGCTTCCAGTAAAACATAGTTAATCCCCATGGCTTAGTTCTAGAGAAGAAGTCGTTGAAAGCAAATAACCTATTTTAGCCCCGCCCGTCAGCCCCATCGGGTGTCAACCCCATCATTTGTGCAATTTTAAATCCCCATTACCTAGATATGCTACTGGTCAAATATGTTTGATATGCATCTCTTACGTGTAGTTCCAGGAAAAAGTCGCTAAAAGCAATGAATCCAAATAACCATTTTGTCCCCCCCCCCCACACACACCTACCATCAGTCCTCTGGGGGGTCAGGCCCACCAATTGTACATTTTTAATCCAAACCACCTAGATATGCTTCCAACCAAATATGATTGATATCTAGCGCACGGTTCTACATAAAAAGGTCGTTTAAAGCAATATCGCCAAATTGCCCCCTTTATATTTCAGTCAAATTTAGTTAAATTCCAATCAGTGGTTGCATCGAAAAGGTTGTTTGAAAAAAACATTGACGTACGGACGAGGGTCGAAAGACGACGGGCGGCCGGATGACGGACGCGACGGTTGGGCATAACAAGCAAATACATTTTCCATTTTAACTATCGGTATGTTAATAGAACATATAGAACAGTCAATCAATAAACTGATCCATATTCAACATACAACTGTCAACTGTGGCATTAGTTATACAAATAAGAGGCCATATAGCGCTATCTGTCTAGCTATAACATTTTTTAACAAACGACTCAACGCACCTGCCTATGTTATCGACGTGGAAATATTAAATAACTTTGAATATAGTGTGATGGCTTTGATATTGATGTGCTTCAGTCCCGTCAAATGAATGGATTTGTGCTTTCATGTAGCTTTTTTCAAACAATTTATCCAAATTTAATGAAGTTGAACATTTAAATTAAAAGACCAAAACGTAATATTACTAGCGTTTAAATCCTACACCCGTCTCCTTTCCTGTACATTATACCCATTCCGAGCAAAATCCAACACATGCTATGTTCTGCCTTTTTTATTTTTAATAGTACTATTTATTCACAAACATTGTACTTCCTATTGTCATCCCGGTCTTTATTTTATTCATGGGGTTGCAGTTTATGGCCTTGCAATGTTCACCTTTCTGTAAGTTTCTGTTATAAACACTTTCTGGGTATACATTCCTTAGAGCATACCAAGCATATACGTTATGCTTTTTTTTATAATTTAGTGGAAAATATCGTCTGTAAAAACACCGCTCGTGTATTTTGGAGAATACAATTCGGAATCCTCAGCCACTTAGAAAGTCGTCCATTTTTTACTTGTTCGAAATTTGGCATTAACATGCATGCTGCACACTGCCACTTCTGACTATCATGCAAACACTATTCTCTATAAGAACCGAAACAAATAAGAGGTATGCATTCATTAAATGCTGGGAAAACTGCATGTTTCAAAATAACATTACTATCGCTTTGTCATACCCGTTTTTGTATAAAAGCAGGACCCAGTTACCTCAATATATGTATTGTAATATATTTGTATGAAAAATATGAACGATGAAAAGCAATACCATGGGTAAAATTGAAATCACCTAGGTGCCAAGATATAATCGGAGAGAGATTTAACGTCCATGTCACATTCCGTCATGGCTAACATAAGCTTCTTTACGGTAGCCTCTTCCCCATCGTCTTGGATCCATTTCGCCAACAGCGCCTGTATTCTGTCTCCAACTTTCCCATGGTTAACATCAATTATGTCGATTGCTTTGTAATCCATGCCAAGCTCAATGAAGAGGTTGAAGTAGGATTTCGCACCGATATAATCGGCAACTACATCCTGGAATAGAGTTGATATTGGTCTGTGTAATACTTCAGCGGGTAAGTCCAGACCTATGAGATAGAAACATGATACCATTTTAAGTAATATATCAACATAACTGTGTGTTGCATATTGATAGATACAGCGTTGCAGGATTGGGAAAAAATATGCCTGCTTTGCCCCTTTGCATTTCTTGTGGAAGCGACTGATGTGGGATCCAATACATAGTCGTTTGTTTTATTTTCGATAGGAGGGCACGGGAACGACCAACATTCGTATGACAACTTTTTTAAGTTGATCCAGGCGTTTAGTTCTAGTTAAAGTGTTTATTTGAACCAGCATGGTCTATCTACCTGAGTGTGGTTGTGTTGCGTTTCATTGGTAAAGGTATATTCCTAGGGTTGTAGAAATTACATGTAGAAGTCACCCGATGACCTAGAGATTTAAAAAATAAAAAATCCTGGGTAATTGTGTTCGAGAACATAGATTTATTTTCCCTTTGTTGTGAAGACATTATACCTCAAACAAACAAAATACTAATTCATGTACGAAGTTTGTTCATGCTATACAAATAATTTATCATAACCTAATGCTGTTTTCTATAGTGTATTTTACAGCATATCAGAATATGGCTGCAAGTAAAAACTGCATACCGTACTACCAAACTGAAGGTTGCGTTAATGTGACAATATTATTACAAATAGACAACAGATACATACCTTTGCACTCATCTACGCGATTTGAGTCCAAAATAGTCATGAGAGCTGTATACGGCATGTTATGCTTCTGCATTGCGTCCATGATTTCAGCGAAGCCTATCCCATGTTGGGTATTCCAAACATGCAAAAGCATCTTCGTAGCTCTTGTTCGAAATGAGGCGTTGCGAGTCTCTTCCATGATTTGTTCTAATATATGTATAGGGAGGTGAAGCTCTGTGAAAAACATTTGATATCCTTTTCCACTTATCAGTTTCGCAATCCGTCCAGTCTCCTTCATCGAAGGTATCCTGTCAGGTAATGATTCCATGAGGCTATCGGCTATATTAATTCGAAAAAAAAAGAAGTTAAAAATCCTATGTCAAATAATGAAAGTTTTTTACTGATTCGCAATGCACGGTGTGTGTGTGTGTGTGTCTGTCTGTCTCTCTCTCTGTCTCTCTGTCTCTCTCTCTCTCTCTGATCGTTTTATAACTGTTTAATTTGAAGCAAAACTTCACAACATCTGTAACAATTGTTTCTCAAATTTAAAAAAGAAAAGTACTTACCAATGTGAGGTTGTCGTTTCCTACGCTGTTAAAAAGATAAAGCTGTTACTTTAATGAAGTTTTGATAATCATTTATATATATATAACAAATGACAAGAGCTTTTAGTTCTTTTCTAGCGTGTTCACCTCTATACGTGTTCATCAGGGGAACTGCTTATTTATTGTGACAGGATAACAGGATAACAGGATAACAGGATAACAACACAACACCGAAAGTGATGACGTCATGATATATTATGACGTCACACTACAACCTACCAAAATTGACGCCAACATGAACAATGAACTTTAACGTCTGCACTTCAGGAACAACACAGAGGGTTTTCCAAAATTGATACATGTACATAGTTACAGGCATGAGTTTGTTACATGCATTTTATTTATTTATTCATGCAACGACCTGTACCGTTAGAACATTTTAAACCAGGTTTTAATATATCGATTAACATTGATTATTTTAACTGTCGTTGTCCAATGTCTTTTGTAGCTTGCTATATAGGAATTACATGGAACTTATCATTTGCATGAGAATGTTTATGCGTATTAACATTTAAACATCGAAGATGGTATATTTTTGTATGTTGTCTGTGGAGTGTAATACGTTGCCGTAATTCACACCCAGTTTGTTCAATGTAACATTCAGAACAATTTGCACAGATCAATAGACAATACCAATATAAGATGGTTACATTTTGTCTGTTGTCCCTTTGTCTCTAGTTTCTAGTGTCTGTAACTATATAGTGTATCTATTTGTGTAACACCAACTTTTTTCTTCCCCAAATGTTGACTTTAAAGTCCATTGTTAATTTCGGCGTCAATTTTGATAGGTTATAATGTGATGTCATAATGTATCATGACGTCATCACTTTCTGTGTTTTGTTGTTGTCCTGTCAAAATGAATAAACAGGTCCCATGATGAACCCCTAAAGAGATGAAAGCGTTAGGGAGATACCAAACAACTCTTTTCATTTGTTTTTTATAATTAACAATCACAAAGATTTTGAATGTTGTTGTTTTTTGATTGTATATATATATATATGAATTCCAAATTGACTATTTAATTGTATCTTTGAATCATGCTTATATCACCCTATGAATTAAAATGTACATTATTACATTATTGTTACTTACCGTTCCGGTATTTAAAAACCAAAAGCTGTAGTCATCAATCGAAATCCATCCCCTGCCACCTAGTCCATAGCATGGCAGACTTGATCCTATGAGAATATCCTCTACTTTCACCATCTTGTCATTGTTTGTAAACCGGAGGTCATTATGGAGGCAAAAATAATATTTTAGATGGGCTTGCCGATTCATCTCAAGAATGTTTCGGAGAAGAAAATCGAGAATGTTTCTGATTTGTATTCCACTTCCTTGAACCATGCTCTGATTTCTGTCTCGTTTGTACATTGTGACTTTCATGGTGTTACCATTACAATTGAGGATCATGTTCCACAAGTAGTCAACAGCAAGACAGACAAACCGTCGACGTACGAATATGGTCTGATCATGCCCTGGCTCCTCAATGCAGTGGAATCGGTGAATACAGGTGGCGACTAACTTGTCCCATATAGCGTATGGGATGAACTCCTTTTCAAATTTGAAGCAAAGCACGGGAGACTTTACTATGTCGGGTTCCGCTAACATTTGTTGCAATAATTCAGGGACCGATTCCAACAACATACACGGGACTATATAGTAGTCAACACTTATGTCATCCGATATTGGCTTAGCTAGAAGACCAAGCGTTTCCATCGCTAGTTTGGTTATTTCCTCGTTCTTACTAAAACACTGAGACATTCCATTGTTCCATATCGCATGCAAGTCACGGAAGGGCAACTTTCCAGATTTGGCAAAAGCAACCCATCTCTGCCGCTCTCTGAAACCAGATGTAAATTTTGGATCTGTGATGATGCATTTCAATGCGTCTAGGATGAAGTTTGGATTAAGAATAATCATTGGATTGTGATTCAAAGTTACAACGATCATCGACCCGGTCATCTGTAGTTTCCTGAAGAGATAGAGAAAAAACAGGATGTGCAAAAAGATTAAAAACATGACAATTACATTTCTCTGTGTCATCTGAGACATCACATAAATATATCAATATTATATATGTTGACTTTCTCAAATGTATATCATGTTAAGAATTATAAGACTTTATTTAACTGTATTAATAAGTTGAATGATACAGTCTATGGTAATATAGGCATCATACACTATAAATGGTTTCAACTAAATATATTCAAATGTAACAAACACGATAAAGTGTTTTCTAAAAGATAAGAGACACTTTTGTATACGAACATTTATGAAATGTTCTGGTTAGGTGTCCGAAAGCTTGCAAGTATTCCCATACCTGGTACCGAGATATTTTAAACGTATAATGTTTTCCAATATCATAACGATGCCGTAAATATAGTCACATTTTGCTTCATTGGATGAGCAGAATTTCTGTAGGCAGCAGACCCAGATTGAGTCTGAGATACGCAGGAAAATTGAATAGCAAGTATTCCCATCATTTACCGTTTTGAATAAGGTTTAAAAATTATCTATCATATAAACATACTTTAAAAAGTATCGGACATCTTCTTCATCAGGAAGAGGAACTAAAAGCGTTCTGTTCAATTCCTTCAGCTCTTGGTATGTCAAGACATGCACGCCTTCTCCTTTCCTTTTGAGGAGCTCTTGTTCCATTGCAATCCACCTGGCTGGAACTAATTTCATCCATTCAGATTGAAGGGGAGCCACATCGAATATTTTCCGCCATATTTTCTCGTAGAGGTCCTTTTGTTGTGATGAATCGTTCAAGTTTGATATTGGAAACATTTCTTGAACATGATTTTCCATTATTTGCCTTATTCTGCAATTTTGATATAATTTATCCAGAATAGATCCAAATACTTCGAGTTTCTCCTCTTCCTGTAAGCAACACAAAATTAAGATATATGAAAACGGTAAAAAGCAAGTTTGGTTCAATTATGTTTGTCCTAGTGCATTACATAAATAAATCGCACTTATAATGCAGACCCATATACACGTTCGCTGTTCCACTTTTTGCGTATCGTTTTCGGAGCAAATCTGTACCGTTTGCGAAGCACTTGTGTATCAACTGTGTAGCGTTTGCGTAGCGCTTTCGTAACATTTCTGTAGCATTTCTGTATTGTTTCCGTAATACTTGAGTCAACATCTCTCCATTCAAAAGGCGTTTGTGAAACGTTCGGCTAACCATGTTATGGAATATATATTAGTCGTAATAAATTGCATTACGTGAAAATTATGCCAATCATCATAACAGTCTGAAAAAGAAAACAAAAATGTCGGTTTTTAAATGTGATATTGTGAATTACATATACATTGACATTAACAATCGTCCTCCCATGGACCTACTGTGTGTTCCCCACACCAGCAGCGAAGAGATAATTTAAATAACAATCATACAGCTGGTCATGTGGTAATGATTGTTTTTAAATCAGAGGAAACCTCGAGTTGTTATCAAACAGTTAAACATTTTTTTGTAGTGGCAGTTGTAAAGGTTGTTAGGGCATCATGACCTTCCGCTCACATATATTTTTCTTTTCAATATGATATATATACCTGATTATACAGGCATTGATGACACATTGACCATATACCTGTGGTCACATTGGATTATGATGGGCTGTCGCTGATCAAGGTCACATTGTGTGATTTAAAGGCAGTTCATTCCATGTCAATCAATCCAGTTCATTGTCTGTCCACCAGGTACATATGTATACAGGTAAAACAGTACAAAGTAAAAATCCACAGGTAAGATACTTTGGCGGTCCCTAGGTCAGAAAATAACAGTCCAAGCGACATTTTATTTCACAACAGTGCCTTTACCAAGGTAAACTAATAATTTGCTTGGAATGTCTTTTTCTTATTATTATTTTCGCAATAAAATGTATATATTGTTCTTATTTAGGAAAGCTGAATTATCAAAAGTGTTTTTTTTTAAGATTTATTTATTATGAGTTATGTTAACAGCGTGGAAGGTTAGATATCAACCTTTGGTAGCAGAGTACAGTAGAAATGGCTTGATCCTAAAAATAAAGGGCATGTCTCAGATAAATATGGATAGCGTATTTATCCTGCACAACACACCTACATATATATATATACATTTACAAACTACGTTTTGAATACATTTTTTTTTAAAGAATACTTTATTCAAAAAGTGATTTCCCCAAATTTGGGACTTGTGTAAAACCATGGTTACCATCAAAACACGCCAAAAAAATGCAAAAACA
This sequence comes from Mizuhopecten yessoensis, assembly GCF_002113885.1. Classification (NCBI taxonomy): domain Eukaryota; kingdom Metazoa; phylum Mollusca; class Bivalvia; order Pectinida; family Pectinidae; genus Mizuhopecten; species Mizuhopecten yessoensis. Next base: position 105,992 of record NW_018408008.1, read on the forward strand.
TATGTCAAAAATTTGACCCACGCAAGTAGCAATATTGTTCTTAAAACCTGTCTTAAATTGAATATCACCTACTCGGTGACAGAAATACTCAGGTCGTTCAACTGGATTTTTCACAATATGTACACATGTTCTGAGTACAAAAATAGACTACATGAACATCTAGCTTTTGTGGTGTAGACACAGATTTGTAAATGGCCAAAAATGTACTCTCAAAACAAATTCGATTTTTTTTTAAATTTGAAGCCCACCTTGTCCACTTCATCATGTATATGCCAATTTTTAGTGCTGATTTTTTTTTTTTTAAACTTTGATACATGTAATATTACAAAGGTTATTCATTCTACAAAAATATCACCCATGGCCATCGTACTCTACTGTGCACTGCTACCTTAATACGTAACCAACTTCTAAATATCAGATTGTTGAAAATGAGGATATTGTTTTAGTAATCAATACAAAAATAATGTTTTATTTTTTTTTATTTTTATCATGTGATATCCTACGGATCGGTATTGTACACATTGGTTATATCTGATTTCCTGTGAAAATAGTGGGCTGCCCTTTATCTGTAGAACGTTTGCTAACGGAGTGCCCTTTCTGTGTGTGGTAATTATAATGGTGTAACATTTCAGTCAAGCGTATCTGGTCTTGTGTACCACTTAACTTACATGGTTCAATGAAAAAGATAATTGACCTATTTCAGCTGACCAATTAGTACAATGAACACCCTTAGCAATTTATACTGTGGACATTATCAGAGATTGGTATTTACCTGGTGATGAGGTTACGTACATGTGTGGCAAAAGATGAAATGTTTTAGCACTTACACGTACATGTGCAGAATTATTGATGTAGTTTTGCCCCTCAGTCTAATTGTCGCGTTGTCTATAAAAAGTCTGACAGCGGTCACAGACGTATTCTTTTAAGCCCAATGCACCGATGGTGTATTTTCAGTAGCTCAGATGACACTTTTTACATACACTTTTTACATTACCCTAGACTGCAATATCATTGTACCACCCTTTTTGGCGTATTGATTTTAGTCTAGATCCGACGTGATATCATTTATCAAGACATTAGAAAAAGGTAACACGGACACGGGCTTTCTGAGTGTGGGGTACCATACCCAATCACCAGTTTCACGAATATTCCTTAATTTAATGAGCAATTTCAAATACAGTTAGAGATACGGCTAAGTATCAACTGTTTTGGGTACGAACGGTGACGAGACGCTATACGACCGCAGGACGAACTAAGTACGAACGCGAACTTACCGATAGGACCTGTTGCGCCGATTGGGCCTAGCGCTGCTAGAGCGGCCACTTCCGAATGGATCAAGCTTATCGGCTTTAACCGACCGATACACTGATACCTGGCCGCTATCGACAGATAAAATGATACCTTGCCGCTATCGACAGATAAACTGATACCTTGTCGCTACCGACCGATAAACTGATACCTGGCCGCTACCGAAAAACTGATACCTGGTCAATAGCTACGGAATATACAGCCGCTATCATAGGACAGGACTAGTGGTATTCGTCTGTCGAATAACTAAATAACTCGTAGTGAAGCGAACGTGAAACCCCTCAAACAACAAATACACGGTACTTGCTAACCGAAACACACCTATAGTTACAACACTGTTCCTGGTGTCATAATATGATAAATCATATATATTAATACCATTGCAATTTTAGTTTGTAGTCATCCTTAAATTTCGGATGATGTTTGTACACACCGGGTATCCCGATATACGGAGTGATCCAGTCAGTGCGTAGCAATGCTAAGTCGCATACCTATTCATTTATTTAAATGTCAGCTTTTACATATTTTTAGGCTGATGACGATTAGACAACTGTTCAAATTTCACAAAACCAAAATATTGGAAAAGACCACACAGTGCTACATTGATCAAACGATTTTTTATGATATTATCGTGATATTGTCATATAAAAGACAATCATGACTTTCCACGCACATACATGTAGTACATGTTCGTTGTACTTATAGTGTGTACACAACTGAATAAAAAGTTTCAAATGAAAATATAGCTTTTTATATTACTTACAGGTGGCAAACGTGTGAACAATGTAGATATTGTATGATGTACAAATTATATTATAATTCAACTCTGATAACAAATAACTGTTTATTTGATTTAAAAACTAATTCTTCTGGTGTTGAATTGTGTATTAAACTTGTATGGTTTTGAAGCAGTTTGGACCTCTTTTTCAGCGTGCGTCTTGCGTTCGTGCCACAAAAAAAAATGGATACTTAGCCGTAATTCTAACTGTAGTGTGAGTTAAAGTTTCTATATAAATCTGAGCTGATTTACCATTGTTTTGAGATTAACCCCGGAACAAATTTCGCGCATGAATAAATACAGTCAACATCGAAAATCGACCTATTCTCCACGAAGGAGTTATTTCAGGAAGGTCAAGAAAAGTTTGAATAAATTGTTTGAGTGTTAAAATAGTGTTTCACTGGTTATTTTAACCGATGTTTAAATCCCCACCAACAAAATTAATTAACCTTTCATTCGGTAACTAAGCAGTCGGAAATATTTCTGACAATAACTTATGAGTACCTGTGTGTTACGTTGATCTGTTAGTGTACCTCAGGTCTTTGTGATTGAAAAATTACCAATATTTGATCAAACTTTATTTTTATAATTCACGAGATGTATATGTGTGTTTCACACTCATACCATTATCCGAACGAAATGACAATTTTTAAAACATTCCAATATACCTCCTCGTTGCTTTACAACCCATTCATATTAAAACAAACGTATCGTCGGTTTGTAAGCGTCATCCGTAGCACTTGCTACCGTCTCCGTAACATTTCCGTACATCTTGCGTATCGTTTGCGAAGCATTTCCATAGCATTTGCATCCACGGTGGAACAGCGAACGTGTGCGGGTCTGTATATATTCTCAAAAGTATTACTTCAGCAATCATATTGTTAAACTTATTCACATGCTACCTAAGTGTAAAGGGGTAAATATCCATACCCTAAGGCTTTGCGCCAAAAGGAATAATACTCACGGTTCCAGAAACTTGATCTAGATGAGACCCTGTTAATATGATAGGTGGTGTCCTATTCTGATCAGCTTTGTCATCTACAGCATATGTTCCGACAGAGCTAAGCCAGGATTCGATGCCTTCTGTTAATGAATACAGTCAAAAATGAGTTATATGATAGATATTATTGAGAATAATTCTCAGTCATATTTCATATCAAAATAATCGCTTAAAATAGTCGAAACGCATGGATGATATATTTCATTAACAAATGATATTCCAAGTAACAACCTATTTCCTTTTCTCCTTTCTCGGAGTCGACGCACATCGCCACGTCGAAAACGAGGATAAATACCATATCTCCAGACATGAAACAGTGATGGGAATTGTAAAATATCGTCTCCCCGCCGAAGTCGTAGAGGGTAATGAAACCCTTGACAGTGTCGTCATCATTGGTTTTCATTTCCTCGTGGTTGTCTAGTTCTCTACTCTCATGTTCATCTTTGTTTTCCGTTTCCTCGGCATCTTCCACGACCTCGTCCTCGTTTTCCGCGTAGTACCAGTACTCGTCGTCGTCATACTGATATAAAATCTCACCTACAAATTGTTGTTGTGCCTCAGATAAATCAAGATCAGATGTAGGGGAGATGCATATTCTTTCAATTGCCGTTGTATCATCTTCTGGGGAAAAAAAGAAAAATGGTGCAGATATAAAACTTTGATTATATGCAGGGACGGGATACTTTGATTACCTATCATTTAGTTATGGTCGAGTAGTAAATGAAGAGATAATGAAAGGGTAGTGTTACATTTGTAACGATCTTGTTAAACATAGACACGTATATAGGAATACGTATTTAAGCTGTTCTATACTAACCCCTTTATTTGTACTCTACAGCTTTGTAAACAAAATCTGGATATGATGGGGTAGATATGAATCTGTGCCAATTATGCACCTGTACTTGCGGTTCCTGCTGATGTATTTCTGTTATCCGGTTTGTCAGTTGTTTGTTGGGCACTGTAACGTTTGAATATCCTTCTTAAACGTTCTTTTCCTGTTTCCATTTCACCTCCCTCGCCAAGTTTTTGTCGAAAGCCTGTGTTTGGATCCCAGTCTAAATAGTTTGCAAGAAATTCTACAAGATTTGTTGATCCTGGACCATCAATTGGAAACTCTTCCCGTGACAACTGCTTTCGTAGGCATGTCTTTCCAGACTTTACATTTCCTATGAAGGTAACTGTGACGTTACAGGTTTGAACTAATTTCTCAGTGATTCCTTTCTTAACTTGATACTGTGCAAGTCGATCTGAAAATACAAATATGACATATGAATTAATAGTACAAATATATTCCAATACCTCTTCTTTCTCTTAACAAATATGTTAACTATATATGAGTGTTACTCTAGCAAAACTAACGACATATAACCTGCCTCTTGTACAATACTTAACCTCATGTTATAATAACTATAAACGAACCTAAATCAACTGACAACTAAATCATCCCCTCTACCTCTGTATCAGTGTATCTCCATGGACAGCCTCTTTAAAGATATCAACTAGTTAAAAAAAAACCAGATCTGATAAAAACATTTCAAAGCATCGGTAAAGCACAAAGTCATTATTTATAAACACAATTCACCAAATTCACTTTAGCTGGTAGCAATGTCCCCGGGGTGCTTTCAAAAACGTATTATACTTGAGAAATTATCACACCTATACATATCTGCAACTAAACTGTTTTTTTCTCGCTTATTCAATCTATACGATTATCGGTTATCCCCCAATCCTCAACTTTTTCTTATAATGAAATTTAACCTTTAACAAAATAAACCACTCAAAGTGTGATGACATCATAAGCTACAATACTGGTATTTGTAATTCTAACTTCTGAATGGTCGAAGTTGCTGAGCAATGAAATTGCTTTGCAATGTTGTTTTATATGCGAAATTATTATCTTTTAATCAAAAATCAATAAATATGTATCTGTTACATTTAGAGTTATGTGGTACATTCCGAAAAAAAAGTACGTGTATTTGTGTTAATAATTGTTGAACTCAAAAAATGTCCTGGGTATTTTTTTAGTATATATATATAGCCAGATCATAGTTAATGGTACATGCTGAATATCATATTTGTTTCACCAATATGGAGAAACATCAATATTTTTCAAAGATGCAAAGCAATACCAGTGAACATGAAACGATTAAGTGTTCATCTTATTGCATTTCAGATTGCAAACATACCACAGTGAGTTATAAATGTAGCAGCAAAGAGCGAAATTTAGTTGAGTGATCTTTAGCGGCACATTCTTATGACTTCAAGCTTGACGGCAAGGATGGGCGTCATTGTAAATTGACTTATCAACACAAATCTTCAGTTTCCAGCTATTTTTCGGTACGATTTGCTTGCAATAACATTACAAAATAACGTAGTTTTGTACATTGCTTGGTGTATGAAGCTAAGATGAACAAAAACAACCACTTATTCTAATGTAGCTAAGCTGCAGTTAGAATAGGAAATATGCGGCTCAAAATGCAGTATACAAACATATTCTTATCATAATCGATACTTGAACTGATACATGTATAAGTATAAATTTTAATCTATCTTGATAACATCTGATATTTCATTCGTAAACAAATATAATGTATGTTTTTAGTTGTATATAAAATAATGATACTTATTTCAAGTTCTCAATATAAAGACACCATAACTATTATGTAACTTTGAGGCATACTACAGTATTCAATAATTGCACACCGCGGTGTTTTATGCAAATACATATTTTACACCTTAAGTAAAAGTAAAAATATGTACCAAAATGCTGGATCACCTCCCGGTATCTACTTTGATTCGGATCATCGTCCAACTTTTCTCTTGCCACATCCATTGGTCGGCGTCCTTTGTAATTAACCTGCTGTATAGCGTCAGGACATTTTTCACATATGGACCTCATTATATTTTTCCATGGACGACCCTCTCTTGCCATGTAATGTAGCACATTGTATCCAAATAGATCCTGCACTGCCAATTCCTCGCCTGTCATCTCGTCGACCAAGTAGCTCGTCACTTGTTGATGATTATTAAATACGGTATGTATAATGGGTGTAAGACCGTCCTCATCTCTGATTCCTAAAGCCGACCTATTTCGTACGAGGACTTGCACTGTATTCAGGTCCCCACAACTTGCTGCATGGTGAAGAGGTAAGATTGCAGACATGATCGACGATGTCTGTAACACAATTCAAGAAACAACACAAATATATCGCTAGGACAACATGTGAGGATTTTTTAGCATATCACATAACGACGAAGTTTATTTCTCTACGATATCTTGATGACAACTATGAACGTTGGATAAAGTGTTCATCATCTCTATGATGTAATTTAGTTCGATAGCAGTCGATATCTATCACAGAGGTCCTGATATTCGGAACAATCTATTGCTAAAGACGTTAATTCAAGTTCTCGTCGTGAAAGATATGCGACAAGCAATTGCAGCTACTTGTCAGGAATTTTAATTAACTGTACCCTGACTGTAGTCGAATAGACATTTCTCATGTTAAAGCAGGCTTAGCACGGAGACAGAGACGGACACTGAAAGTAGTAGATTCAGGGAACATCTCAAAATTATTTTTCATTTTATCTGTATTATGAATTCCTGTCCCGCTGCTTGCGACAAAACATTTCAGATTTATCTTTTTGTGTTCCTAACCGACATTTAAACCCGCAGATTTTCAAACAAATTGATAAACTTCTCTAGGTTGACGACACCTTACTGGGTTTTTTTTAAGTTTGTTTTTGTTTGCTTTACAGTTTATACTTAAAAGCCTAAGTGCATGCTAAAGTTGATTGCAGTAGTATATAAATCCGCAAAGTAACTCCCCTGGAATTATCCCTATGAATGATACCCCCACACACCACACACACCCCGATACTGAAATATTTTGGCTGTTTTGCATGGGGAAAAAAACCCTGAAACCTGTCGATTTCGAACGAAGTGAAAAATAGCAGAAAATTTAATAGATTTCTAATTTCTTCTTTTGATATTTTTCAGGAGAATACCCATGGACATACTTAAATACAAAAAAATATTCCTTTGATGGCTAACTGGTGTAGCTTATCGATTGTTAAAACAGATGATTGAACGATAACGGTCGCTTCCACAGGGACCTGGTAATTTATAACGTCTTTACTTGGACCTAAACTAAGGTGTTTAGAGTAAGTTTACATGCTTGAGTTTTTTTGGCATTTTACCGAAAATGAATCTAACCCCTCCCTCCCAACAACCATGTAACATTACTCTTAACACATTAGTTTAGGTCCAAGTATAGCTGTTATAAATGATCAGGTCCCTGCGGTTGTTACATCGCGATCATGTTATTGTTGAGAAGGAACATACGAAAATGCAAAGGAATGATTAGATAAATACATGTGGAGCAAGTCCCTTCAGCTTACGCTATTGCATCTGTATTAATAGACATCGTGTCAGCGTTAAACATTTATTTCATATTATGGAAATATCGTGTCATCAGAAGTTTGTGGATGGGAAATCTATTCTACAAATGTATAAATGAGATCACTGTCAATCTGGTAAAATATCAACTTCTTCATACTGACATTTCTGGTCCGGGGAATTTTAACTCATTCGGCGTCAGAAAAATACATCAGAGGTTTCAGGTGAGATCCTTAGCGGAAACATTGACATATCAATTACCACGGTTGCATACTTGCCTCATTGATCCACGAAACAGACTATAACGAATGTGGTAACCAGACACATAATGTTGTATCAGGCGTTGCGCAAATATGTTGTAAACGTTTTTCCACATGATGACCATCATGTTACCTGTTCGCTATACATGTAGTCACGTACATGTGCGTGTACACACTCTGACATACTATATACATTACATTCAGTATGTGCTTGTCTAGGTCTATGTCTTGCCTGTAAACTTAATTGCGTAATCTACAAAGCACAACCTAATGTAAAACGTCTATGTGCGACTCATGTGTAATATTGCTAACGTCCATGTCATTTTCAAATTGTACACATATAAACAAGCTTTTTGAAAATCTGATTAAATGACATTACTATCCAAATGAGCAGTTCGTTTTATTGTTGGTTGGACTAGGATTGGCAGATTTTTTATTATAAAGTAAAACATGTAGTTAAGTAATGTCCAATTGTTACAACGTCACCGTAAACTTTGAACGTGTAATTGTCATTTATATCGTAAACAGTATGCCGCACATTGTAATATATCATATGCTTACCTGAGAGTCAAGCGAATATGGATCGTTGCATTCTCTAAAAACAGAGAACATTTACATTATCCAAATACACATACTCCTCACATACTAGTGTTGTCGATATTTAAGATCCTGAGATATAAAACTTTCTGAATCAAAGGAATGATACGATTGGACATAAACAGAGGCAGTATCAGAAGCAGGTGAGCAGTGTTGATACATCTGTGTTGTCAGTGGATCGGTCTGACCCTTGAACTGTCGTACTTATAGCTCATCCATTGTACATATACTCGTGTTTATAAACATTGTTCATTACATGTGCAGAGCTGGAATATGTTTCAGATATTATTTTCTTGCAATTTTATTTATAATCTAGCTTTGTTTGTTTGTTTGTTTGATTTTGTTTAACGTCCTATTGACAGCTAAGGTCATTTAAGGACGGCCTCCCCTGTGTGCAAGATGCATGCGTGTAGTGTATGTGTGTGTATTTTGGGAGGCTGCGATATGTTCGTGTTCGTCTCCTTGTGATAGCGCGGAGCTGATGCCGACTNCACCCGGTCACATTATACTGACAACGGGCGAACCAGTCGTCCCACTCCTAATTTGCTGAGCGTTAAGCAGGAGTAGAAACTACCATTTTTAAAGACTTTGGTATGTCTCGGCCAGGGGACAGAACCCAAAGCCTTCCTCACAGGGGCGAACGCTCAACAAATGGCCAAAAGTGAGGCATTGTCAAGGGAGACATTAGGAAGAAGAAAGTTATTTAGAAAGGAGAGAAGAGATACGGTCCCAAATTTAGTCGCCTCTTACGATCATGCAATTGGGGGCAGCAGGTACAATTCTTACGCCCTACCTGCTACTGTAATATAATCAGTATATCCACACAATGTTTGAGGAGAGTAGATCAACAAAACATACCTTTACTTTTGCTAATGTGTACAGAACAATATGTGTGAGTTCAAAAATTTCAAACACTCTGAATCTTGATATTAGTGAAGTGTGTATTTTGGCAAACAATATAGCAAAAAAATGTACATATACTCGTGTTTATACACATTGTTCATTACCTGTGCAGAGCTGGAACATGTTTCATATATTATTGTCTTGTAAATTTATTTATAATCTAGCTACTGTAATATAATCAGTATATCAACACACTGTTTTAGGAGAGTAGATCAACAAAACATACCTTTGCTTTTACTAATGTGAACAGAATAATATGTTTGAGTTAAAAGTTTCAAACACTCTGAAACTTGATATTAGTGAAGTGTGCATTTTTGTAAACAATATAGCATAAAATTGTATATATACTCGTGTTTATAAATATATTGTTCATTACCTGTGCAGAGCTGGAACATGTTTCAGGTATCATTGTATTTGTTTTTTTTATTATTTATAATCTACTGTAATATATTATAAAGTATCTCCACACACTATTTGAGGAGAGTAGATAAAAAAACCCATACCTTTGCTTTTGCTAATGTGTACAGAATAATATGTTTGAGTTATTATTTTAAAAACATTCTGAAATTTGAGTGTGGTAAAAAATACAATGACACCTTGATTAGCATAGGTATAAAGAACATTACGATCAGTGGGTGACATACATTTTTTTTTTATTATTTTTTAATGTTTTGATTTTTTATTAAATTCAAAATGTTTATAACATAAACATCTTTATAAATATACAAACAATGTGCATGGGGGTCTATAATCGCCTTTAAATAATGTACATACTGTTCAAAATATTCTATCAAGTATCAGTAATCGTCATACATATATATTAACAAATAAGTAAAAATTCACATTTTTTTATATACAAAAATAAACTTCCGGATATTCTTGTTCTATTCTAATTATTATTGTATAATATTATAGTGTTTGATTTCCGGTTAGAGTCACGATGGTGAACAGACTTCGCACAAACGTTATTATATTATATTATATTTACCATATAACGTAATTGAGATTAATTAATCTATGATATGAAGCGAAAGGTATATGGGAGTACATACACTTGTGGTTATGGAGATGGCCAAACTAGTCTTTTCTTGTGTAATTAAGTTGTTTTCAAATCCCAATTTTAGTATGACTTTGTATTTAATCTATTTGCCTTTCTTCCTTCTCTTTCTATGTCTTACCCTTCTTCTATTTTCTATATCAGCTGCCAGACTAGTTGTTCCAGTCAGTAGGCCCTGCACGTGTCCAGGTTAATGGGAGGTATTATAATAGTATCAGCAAATTGTCAGGGATTGGGGATAAAACAAAGAGAAAGGATTTTTTTTTCATATTTAAGGTGTAAAGATTTTAATATTTTTTGTATACCGGATACTCATTTTACTCCAGAAATTGAAGATATAATTAGGACAGAGTGGGGATATGAGTGTTACTTTAACTCTCTGAGGTCAAATTCTAGGTGGGTTGCAATATTATGTAATACTAATTTTGAGATAAAGGTTTTAAAAGTTAAAAAGCATTTGACTGGGAATTTCATAGCATTAGATTTAGAAATAGAAGGGAAACATATTACACTTATAAAAATCTATGGGCCAAATTCAGATACTCCATCTTTTTATGACAACATAGTAGAATCAATAGATGCTTTAAAAATGAATGTTTTATAATATAAGGAGATTTTAACTTAGTATTAAACCCTGAAATTGATTATGATAAAAGCGATAAAAATATCAATAACCCAAAAGCTACAGAAAATATCTTACAAATAATTGAATAGTTAGGAATGGTTGATGTTTATAGAGAACAGTATCCTGATAATAAAAGATATACATGGAGAAGAGGTTATCCAATTAAGCAAGCCCGGTTAGATTTTTTTCTCATTTCTGAAAACTTGTTACCTAGTGTAAATAAAACTAATATTGAGCCAGGATACAGATCTGACCATGCTTTTCCATTTATTATATTAAAAGTTAACGAATTTTTAGAAGGGGAAAGGACTATAGAAGTTTATCAATTTGTTATTGCATGATTTAGACTATCTTGAAATTGTAAACAAAACTTTTTAAGACGTTAAAACCCAAAATGCTCTTCCAGTGTATAATCCACACAATATATCCAATATTCTGGATTCTGAAATCCAATTCCTTATAGATGATCAGCTGTTTTTAGAAACGTTATTAATAGAAATTAGAGGGGAAACTATTTCATATGCTTCACATTAGAAAAAACAACAGAATCATTTAGAAAACAATTTAAAAGATATTATAAAACATTTAGAATCGGTTAAAATAATTGATTTTGATAAATTAAAGGAATATATATATATATATATATATAAGATTACATAAACTAAGAGGTAGCATAATTAGATCTAAAGCTTAATGGGTTGAAGAGGGAGAAAAGACAACGAACTATTTTTTTAAATCTCGAAAACAGAAAATACACTTCAAAAATAATTCCAAAAGTAGAAAAAGAAAATGGGGATATAATAACTAATCAAAATGAGATACTTAGAAAGGTTAAATTATTTTATGAGTCTTTATATACCAATGATGACAATATAGATAATGTTAATTTAGACAACTTTATACATGACTTTCATGTTCCTAGACTGAATGATATATAATCTGATAGTTTAGAGGGCATTATAACTCTTAAAGAAGCACCACATACATTCAATAATATGAAAAATGGGAAAAGCCCTGGTTCTGATGGTTTTACGGTTGAATTTTTAAAATGTATCTGGAAACAGCTGAATAACTTTAAAGTGAGATCAATCAATTTTGGTTACACTAATGGGCAATTATCAGTTACACAAAGACACCGAATAATAACATGTATACCTAAAGGGGATAAACCAAGACAGTTTCTAAAAAATTGGCGATCAATTTCTATGTTGAATATTATATATAAAATTGCATCGGGGTCAAAAGCAGGGTGAATAAAAACAGTTTTAAATAGTATAATAAACACAGATCACACAGGTTTTATTTCGGGTCGTTATGTTGGGGAGAATACTAGGTTAATTTATGATGTCATGCAATATACAGATGAAAATAATATACCAGGAATGTTGTAAATTAAAGATTTTGAAAAGGTTTTCGACTCAGTGTCCTGGAAATATATTGAGAAAGTTCATGATTATTTCAAATTTGGCAATGGCATAAACAAATGGGTAAAAGTCTTTCATACAAACGCAAAGTCTGCAATAAATCAAGGGGGACATTTATCATCTTTTTTCGATATTAAAAGAGGTTGCAGGCAAGGTGATCCAATAGCTCCATATGTATTCATATTATCCGCTGAAATTTTAACTGTAAGACTGAGAAATAATAAATAATATAAATGGTATTAATATTGACATTTGCCCGCTTTTACTTCCCCATTATGCTGATGACACTACATTGATTTTAGATGGCACACACATTTCATTAAAAGAGGCAATTGAAGAATTCAAAAGTTTTGCAAATAATTCTGAACTTAAAATAAACATAGAAAAAACACACGCTTACCTATGCATTCATAATATTCATAACTCCGCATTGTTT
>NW_018408008.1:124144-124690 GCF_002113885.1 Mizuhopecten yessoensis
TCAATCGTGTGTTAACGATGGTATAAACAAACATTGTTTTTAAAGATGTCGACTTGACCCGAGAAGATGTCGACATAGTCAAAGGATATGTCGCAATAACGTTTTAATTATGTCGCTATATATCTTCATAGATAATATTGCCGAGGTATTAGCACATTCCGAAAAAATGTCTTGTGGTGTACTGATAGCTTATAATCAGGTTTAAGAACGAAATAAACTTAATTTAGGTGCTGTATATCAGTATATCAATTCTAGTCACATGATACATTTTTTGTGGAATGATTTGTTAACTGCCCATTTTGCCTTACATAAATAAGTAGCAAGTCGATACCACATTTCAGCATTAACACAATAAAAAGCCGTATTACCTATTTACTTGATAATTATATCGCTTTCACTATCTCTAAATAAGTAAAAAGATATCGACGTAATTTTAAAGTTTTAGCGACGTATTCAAAATTTGTGTTGACATCTTTTAAAAGTTATATCGATAAAGGTAACTCGAAAATCGAAATTTTGGAGTACGAAAAGTAGGTGACTTTGTGT
>NW_018408008.1:126398-126855 GCF_002113885.1 Mizuhopecten yessoensis
ATTACACGATGATTTTTAGACAGATATTCAACAATCATAGTTGCCTAGTGAAAGGCGAGTGAGTTATTCAGTGCGCCACCTAACCACCATAACCACCATCTCAAAAGTCATTAATTATAATTTATTGAATGGTCCTCATGAAATATATAACACTGCAGATATTTCAAATATTGTCTTTGTCTCCCATCAACATCTGTCCCTCATTCTGGCTTCCCTGCTGAAGTGGAATGGATCTTACCTCAGTATTTACCTGAATTTCCCTATTTAGCTCTTACCCTCTGCTCTCAGGCCTAGGGGAAACATGCTCCATTTTTACAAAACTGATTTCACATTGCCTAAGGATGCTCTTAACCATATTTGGACAAACCCGTTAGTTTGTTGTATTTGATACAGTGGTAATTACGACCTAAACAATGACCTTGTAGACGGATACTCCTCAATCTTGGTTCCCGGGTGT
>NW_018408008.1:143946-144054 GCF_002113885.1 Mizuhopecten yessoensis
TGAACAATAATGTTGCCACTTTCAAACTTTATGTGAAAGACATGATTACTCACATTTCTTATCCATATAACACATTTCTGAAAATAGTAGGCCAACCGGCATAACATA
>NW_018408008.1:145815-147494 GCF_002113885.1 Mizuhopecten yessoensis
TTCGTGACATACAATTCGCCTTGTATGACATGAAAAAACATGTTTTAGTAATATTCAACAAATTCTTGATCATGTGATAAAAACGAATCTTAAATTTGTAAACACGTCACTTTTTCACTTTTTTCAAATGTTGAATATTCATTTACGATCATGTAGTTGAGTCTTAAGAACTGAAATAAATAGTTTGTGTAACCAAAATTATATATCGTATAATAATCGTATTTCAATATGACAGTTTTACAAGTAATATATCAATTTATCAATTTTGTAAAAAATCTTGCATCAACAATACAGTGCAGAAATACAGATGGTATAACTTTATTTTGTCTTTTTTTTCGATGGGCAAAGGTAGGGTCAACATTTGGCCCCCTCTTTGATTTCTTTTATTCCTTTGCCATTTATAAATAAGTAAAAATGATCAAAAACTGCATATATGATTATTCATAATTACAACTGATAACCTTAGTGGACCTCCTTGCATAACACCAGGTTGAGTGACGGGGGTATCCTAACAAAAGGACAGATAAATGTCACAGGAGAATGATATTTTGAAAATGAATTATGATAGTGTACAATGCATAAAATTACTGTTATTTTGATACTAAATATGTCATATACATGAACTAAGCGTAGTGATATTTCTAATTGGAAAAACATGCAAAATTTTCACAAAATTCAAAATCTTACCAACATTGTCTACTTGCCTATATATAGGTACAATGGTAGTCCTATATTATAAACTTTTTTAAAAACTTTCCATATTTATATTATCGTGTTTAGTCTGCACTAAACCCAACAGCACACACAGGTTATACTCTGCTATGTTTTTTGTCGATAAAATAACAAACACTTAAATTGTCGAAAATCAGCATTTATTCTAAATGCCAGAAACCGAACATATGTATACATCTTTGTGTTGATTTTTATAATAAGGTGTACAAAGAACCAAAAAAGATGGGGCTTGCTTCAAAATAAACGCCCATTTGTAATTAAAAGATGTACAACAAATGAAACAAAATTTAAAACAAAGATGTGCAACAATTACATTTTTACACAATAGTACATAAAGGTGGATACAAATTAGGGGAGGAGGAGGGTAACTGATTTTTTAAGGAGATTTTTCAAAATGTCAGCATGGAAAACAAATCTGCACAGGTCACGTGACTTTAGTACACCAAAACATTACGTGACTACTTTTATAGGGATGGACTAGTTTAAAAAACGGAAAGTTATCCTCCATCCGGAACCAACAAAATATAACAAATAAAAATATCATATACTAACCAGATAATATAAATTACTTTATGCATTGCATAAATACAAATATATTCAGTCTACAGAATTATTTTTATGAAATAACAAAACCGGTCAAGTACTTTTTAGCATGCCAAACATGATCAAAGTCGAATTTCACAAAATCATGGAGATTTGATTATCAATGTTGTTTATGGTAAATACCGATACATTTATGTTTTTGTATTATACCAAAACTCTTTATTATATAACGTTTGTTTGAAAGTTATGCGCAACAGGAATAACTCATGAATATGTATTCTGCCAAAGTAATCGTTCCCCCGGAGAACTACTTAAGCTTATCTGTCTGTCCGTAGAAAAAGTTTGTCCGGACAACTCTTTTAAAGTAATGTACCAATTTCAACGAAAGTTCCAAGATATGATAA
>NW_018408008.1:149597-151134 GCF_002113885.1 Mizuhopecten yessoensis
GCACCGTTAACACCCACACAGGTGCAAGTCAATGAGGTCCCATTTGTCATAAAATGAATTCTGAAAATAACTGTTCCTGATTTAAGCTTCCTATAACCATACCTTTTTGTATTTATCTTGTTTTGAAATTCCAAGCGGGGACCGACGCTAATGTTAAATCTCCATAGGCGTTGACCCTACCATCATACAGTCTCAGTAAATTTTAGCAAAAAAACACCTCTATTTAATCAAAAAGTATCTCATCCAAAGTACATATAGCTTTGTGTTTCTATTTGTTCAATATTGAATATATAGAACTTTATGTATACACGTATTAAATAATAATACAAAAATTCAGCAAGAGTCCACTGAACGCAGGTCTAGATATCAAAGATTTATTTTTATCATTTAAAATGATACAGTACCTATTGTCTTCTCAAAACATAACAAAATAATAAAGTAAATTAAATCAATGTAGTTTATAAGCACACCATCGAAAACAAATATACATACATTGTATGAATGCACCGTACATAGAATCGGATCCAATATATGTATAAATAGTACCAGTATAATAAACGTTCAAACGCATGCATTTTGCAAGCATATTTCTGAAAAAAACATGTTATATAAATTACAAAACGTCCGAGCAAGGAAAGTGTCTAATCCGATATTTATATACTGTGGTAAGATATTTAAAATAATTAAACATCTCATCATCAGCTTCATATAGCTTTGGCCACATGACTTTCTTTTATTAATTCTGACCAGCTTTGCTTCATAATCATATAATGTCATAGCAAAATGCTTACCAGTATAAAGAGATACACAATTTTACATTGATCTTTGACCAAATGACCTTGAGCCTTGGTCACTTGACACCTAAGTTGTTTGATTTTGATGAACTTTGCTTTATAATGTCATTACAAATTGTTTACTAATTTAGATATGCTAAATGTGACCTTGACATTTGACCCACTGACCTTGAGCTTTGATCAGTTGCTACCTTGTTTGCTTCATAATGTCATAACAATATGTTTACTAGCTAAGAGATAAAAAAATGACCTTGACTTTTGATATGATGACCTTGACCTTTGATCAGTTGACTTCTTCTTTGATTTGGACCAACTTTGCTTAATAATGTCATAACAAAATGATTATCAGTTAAGAGTAACAAAATTTGAAAATTTTGATGTCAAAATCTAGGATGGCTGATTAAAATCCAATCAGATCCAGTCATCATCATGTAATCCAGATCTCAATTAATGGAATATGTTCGCAAGCATAAAAATCAAAGGTGCACAGTTCAAATTGTTTTTACGAACTACAGACATTGTTCAGGAAGTTAAATCGCCTCATACATTGCAGAAGTCAATCGGGGCCATCTGTTGTCATTTAGGTGCCATTATTACCTATTACCATTCATACAGATTGAGATAATGTAAACATATTGATGCTATCGGCGGTGCTCTCAAACATAAGGAGAAATAGTTATTACACTGTAAAAGAAACATTCAACCTAGCTTGTATAAGTGCAGTACTGGCCTGTACTCGTCAC
>NW_018408009.1:0-694 GCF_002113885.1 Mizuhopecten yessoensis
ATATAAAACTATTGTAAGATGCCTACCATTTCTATATAAAACTGTGGTAAGGTGCCTACCATTTCTATATTAAACTATTGTAAGGTGCCTAGCATTTCTATATTAAACTATTGTAAGGTGCCAACCATTTCTATATAAAACTGTTTTAATGTGTCTACCATTGTTGTATACAACTGTTGTTAGGTGACTACCATTTCTATAAAAAAACTGCTGTAATGTGTCTACCATTGGTGTATAAAACTGTTGTTAGGTGCCTACCATTTCTATATAAAAATATTGTAAGATGCCTACCATTTCTATATAAAAATATTGTAAGATGCCTACCATTTCTGTATAAAACTGTTATCATGTGTGTACCATTTCTATATAAAACTGTTGTAATGTGTCTACCATTGGTGTATAAATCTGTTGTAAGGTGCCTGCCATTTCTATATGAAACTGTTTTAAGGTTTCTACCATGGTGAATAAACCTGTTGTAAGGTGCCTACTATTTCTATATATAACTATTGTAAGGTGCCTACCATTTCTATATAAAACTGTTGTAAGATGAATACCATTTCTATATAAAACTATTGTAATTTGTGTACCATTTCTATAATAAACTGTTGTAAGGTGCCTACCATTTCTATATAAAACAGTTATAAGGTGCTTACCATTTCTATATTAAACTGTTGTAAGGTGCCTACCATTTCTA
>NW_018408009.1:3611-18553 GCF_002113885.1 Mizuhopecten yessoensis
TTACCATTTTTATATAAAACTATTGTAAGATGCCTACCCTTTCTATATAAAACTGTTATAATGTGTGTACCATTTCTATAATAAACTATTGTTAGGTGCCTACCATTTCTATATAAAACTGTTGTAATGTGTTTCATTTCTATAATAAACTGTTGTAAGGTGCCTACCATTTCTATATAAAACTATTATAAGATGCCTACCATTTCTATATAAAACTGTTGTAATGTGCGTACCATTTCTATAATAAACTATTGTAAGATGCCTACCATTTCTATATAAAACTATTGTAATGTGTCTACCATTGGTGTATAAACCTTTTCTAAGGTGCCTACCATTTCTATATAAAACTGTTGTAATGTGTGTACCATTTCTATAATAAACTATTGTAAAATGCCAACCATTTCTATATAAAACTGTTGTAATGTGTTTACCATTGTTGTATATAACTGTTGTAAGGTGACTACCATTTCTATATAAAACTGTTGTAAGATGCCTACCATTTCTATATAAAACTATTGTAAGGTGCCTACCATTTCTATATAAAACTGTTGTAATGTGTCTTTCATTGGTGTATAAAACTGTTGTTAGGTGCGTACCATTTCTATATAAAACTATTGTAAGGTAAATACAATTTCTATATAAACCTGTTGTAAGGTGCCTACCATGTCGATATAAATCTGTTGTAAGGTGTCTAACTTTTTTTTATATAAATCTGTTGTAAGGTGTCTACTATTTCTATATAAAACTATTGTAAGGTGCCTACCATTTCTATATAAAACTATTGTAAGGTGCCTACCATTTCTATATAAAACTCTTGTAAGGTGCCTTCCATTTCTATATTAATCTATTGAAAGGTGCTTACCATTTCTATATAAAACTGTTATTAGGTGACTACCATTTCTATATGAAACTGTTGTAAGGTGCCTACCATTTCTATATAAAACTATTGTAAGATGCCTACCATTTCTATATAAAACTTTTGTAAGGTGCCTACCACATCTATATAAGACTATTGTAAGGTGCCTACCATTTCTATATAAAACTATTGTAATGTCTCTACCATTGGTGTATAAATCTGTTGTAAGGTGCCTGCCATTTCTATATAAAACTGTTGTAAGGTGTCTACCATGGTGTATAAACCTGTCGTAAGGTGCCTACTATTTCTATATTAAACTATTGTAAGGTGCCTACCATTTCTATTTAAAACTGTTGTAAGGTGACTACCATTTCTATATAAAACTGTTGTAAGGTGTCTACCATTTTTATACAAACCTGTTGTAAGGTGCCTACCATTTCTATATAAAACTGTTGTAAGGTGTATACCATTTCTATATAGAACTGTTGTAAGGTGCCTTCCATTTCTATATAAAACTGTTGTAAGGTGCCTACCATTTCTATATAAAACAATTGTACGGTGCCTACCATTTCTATATAAAACTGTTGTAAGGTGTCTACCATTGGTGTATAAAACTATTGTATGATGCCAACCATTTCTATATAAAACTGTTGTAAGGTGGCTTCCATTTCTATATAAAACTGTTGTAAGGTGCCTACCATTTCAATATAAAACTGTTTTAAAGTGCCTAACCTATCTATATATAACTGTTGTAAATTTCCTACCATATATATATAAAACTGTTGTAAGGTGCCTACCATTTCTATAGATAAAACTTTTGTAAGGTGTGTACCATTGTTGTATAAACCTGTTGTGAGGTGTCTTCCATTTCTATATAACAAGTTGTTAGGTGCCTATTATTTATATAAAACCTGTTGTTAGGTGTCTACCTTTGGTGTATCAACCTGTTGTAAGGTGCCAACCATTTCTATATAAAACTGTTGTAAGGTGACTACCATTTCTATATAAAACTGTTGTAACGTGTCTACCATTTCTGTAAAAAACTGTTGTAAGGTGCCTACCATTTTTATATAAAACTATTGTAAGGTGCCTACCATTTCTATATAAAACTATTGTAAGGTGTCTACCATTTTTATATAAAACTGTTGTAAGGTGCCTACCATTTCTATATAAAACTGTTGTAACGTGTGTACCATTTCTATAATAAACTGTTGTAAGGTGCCTACCATTTCTATATAAAACTATTGTAAGATGCCTACCATTTCTATATAAAACTGTTGTAATGTGTGTACCATTTCTATAATAAACTGTTGTAAGGTGCCTACCATTTCTATATAAAACTATTGTAAGATGCCTACCATTTCTATATAAAACTGTTGTAATGTGTGTACCATTTCTATAATAAACTGTTGTAAGGTGCCTACCATTTCTATATAAAACTATTGTAAGATGCCTACCATTTCTATATAAAACTGTTGTAATGTGTGTACCATTTCTATAATAAACTGTTGTAAGGTGCCTACCATTTCTATATAAAACTATTGTAAGATGCCTACCATTTCTATATAAAACTGTTGTAATGTGTGTACCATTTCTATAATAAACTGTTGTAAGGTGCCTACCATTTCTATATAAAACTATTGTAAGATGCCTACCATTTCTATATAAAACTGTTGTAATGTGTGTACCATTTCTATAATAAACTGTTGTAAGGTGCCTACCATTTCTATATAAAACTATTGTAAGATGCCTACCATTTCTATATAAAACTGTTGTAATGTGTGTACCATTTCTATAATAAACTGTTGTAAGGTGCCTACCATTTCTATATAAAACTATTGTAAGATGCCTACCATTTCTATATAAAACTGTTGTAATGTGTGTACCATTTCTATAATAAACTGTTGTAAGGTGCCTACCATTTCTATATAAAACTATTGTAAGATGCCTACCATTTCTATATAAAACTGTTGTAATGTGTGTACCATTTCTATAATAAACTGTTGTAAGGTGCCTACCATTTCTATATAAAACTATTGTAAGGTGCCTACCATTTCTATATAAAACTGTTGTAATGTGTGTACCATTTCTATATTAAACTGTTGTAAGGTGCCTACCATTTCTATATAAAACTATTGTAAGATGCCTACCATTTCTATATAAAACTGTTGTAAGGTGCCTACCATTTCTATATAAAACTGTTGTAAGGTGCCTACCATTTCTATATAAAACTGTTGTAAGGTGCCTACCATTTCTATATAAAACTGTTGTAAGGTGCCTACCATTTCTATATAAAACTGTTGTAAGGTGCCTACCATTTCTATATAAAACTGTTGTAAGGTGCCTACCATTTCTATATAAAACTGTTGTAAGGTGCCTACCATTTCTATATAAAACTGTTGTAAGGTGCCTACCATTTCTATATAAAACTGTTGTAAGGTGCCTACCATTTCTATATAAAACTGTTGTAAGGTGCCTACCATTTCTATATAAAACTGTTGTAACGTGTCTACCATTTCTGTAAAAAACTGTTGTAAGGTGCCTACCATTTTTATATAAAACTATTGTAAGGTGCCTACCATTTCTATATAAAACTGTTGTAAGGTGCCTACCATTTTTATATAAAACTGTTGTAAGGTGCCTACCATTTCTATATAAAACTGTTGTAAGGTGCCTACCATTTCTATATAAAACTGTTGTAAGGTGCCTACCATTTCTATATAAAACTGTTGTAACGTGTCTACCATTTCTGTAAAAAACTGTTGTAAGGTGCCTACCATTTTTATATAAAACTATTGTAAGGTGCCTACCATTTCTATATAAAACTGTTGTAAGGTGTCTACCATTTTTATATAAAACTGTTGTAAGGTGCCTACCATTTCTATATAAAACTGTTGAAAGGTGCCTACCATTTCTATATAAAACTGTTGTAAGGTGCCTACCATTTCTATATAAAACTGTTGTAACGTGTCTACCATTTCTGTAAAAAAATGTTGTAAGGTGCCTACCATTTTTATATAAAACTTTTGTAAGGTGCCTACCATTTCTAAATAAAACTATCGTAAGGTGTCTACCATTTTTATATAAAACTGTTGTAAGGTGGCTACCATTTCTATATAAAACTGTTGAAAGGTGCCTACCATTTCTATATAAAACTGTTGTAAGGTGCCTACCACATCTATATAAAACTATTGTAAGGTGCCTACTATTTGTACATTAAACTGTTGTAATGTGTCTACCATTGGTGTATAAATCTGTTGTAAGGTGCCTCCCATTTCTATATAAAACTGTTGTAAGGTGCCTACCACATCTATATCAAACTATTGTAAGGTGCCTACCATTTCTATATAAAACTGTTGTAACGTGTCTACCATTTCTGTAAAGAAATGTTGTAAGGTGCCTACCATTTTTATATAAAACTATTGTAAGGTGCCTACCACATCTATATCAAACTATTGTAAGGTGCCTACCATTTCTATATAAAACTGTTTTAAGGTGACTACCATTTCTATATAAAACTGTTGTAAGGTGTCTACCATTCTTATACAAACCTGGTGTAAGGTGACTACCATATATATATAAACATGTTGTAAGGTGTATATCATTTCTATATAAAACTGTTGTAAGGTGCCTACCATTTCTTTATTAAACTGTTGTAATGTGTCTACCATTGGTGTATAAACCTGTTGTAAGGTGCCTACCATTTCTATATAAAACTGTTGTAACGTGCCTACCATTTCAATATAAAACTGTTTTAAGGTGCCTAATCTATCTATATATAACTGTTGTAAATTTCCTACCATATATATATAAAACTGTTGTAAGGTGCCTACCATTTCTATATATAAAACTTTTGTAAGGTGTGTACCATTGTTGTATAAACCTGTTGTAAGGTGTCATCCATTTCTATATAACAAGTTGTTAGGTGCCTATTATTTATATAAAACCTGTTGTTAGGTGTCTACCTTTGGTGTATCAACCTGTTGTAAGGTGCCAACCATTTCTATATAAAACTGTTGTAAGGTGACTGCCATTTCTATATAAAACTGTTGTAACGTGTCTACCATTTCTATCAAAAAACATGTTGTAAGGTGCCTACCATTTTTATATAAAACTGTTGTAAGGTGCCTACCATTTCTATATAAAACTGTTATAATGTGTGTACCATTTCTATAATAAACCATTGTAAGGTGCCTACCATTTTTATATAAAACTGTTGTAAGGTGCCTACCATTTCTATATATAAAACTTTTGTAAGGTGTGTACCATTGTTGTATAAACCTTTTGTAAGGTGCCTTCCATTTCTATATAAAACTGTTGTAAGGTGCCTACCATTTCTATATAAAACTGTTGTAAGGTGTCTGCCTTTTTTATATAAAACTGTTGTAAGGTGCCTACCATTTCTATATATAACTGTTGAAAGGTGTCTACCATTTCAATATAAAACTGTTGTAAGGTGCCTACCATTTCTATATAAAACTGATGCAACGTGTCTACCATTTCTGTAAAAAAATGTTGTAAGGTGCCTACCATTTTTATATAAAACTGTTGTAAGGTGACTATCATTTTTATATAAAACTATTGTAAGATGCCTACCATTTCTATATAAAACTGTTGTAATGTGTGTACTATTTCTATAATAAACTATTGTAAGATGCCCACCATTTCTATATAAAACTGTTGTAACGTGTCTACCATTTCTGTAAAAAAATGTTGTAAGGTGCCTACCATTTTTATATAAAACTGTTGTAAGGTGACTATCATTTCTATATAAAACTATTGTAAGATGCCTACCATTTCTATATAAAACTGTTGTGATGTGTGTACTATTTCTATAATAAACTATTGTAAGATGCCCACCATTTCTATATAAAACTGTTGTAATGTGTGTACCATTTGTATAATAAAATGTTGTCAGGTGCCTACCATTTCTATATAAAACTATTGTAAGATGCCTACCCTTTCTATATAAAACTGTTATAATGTGTGTACCATTTCTATATAAAACTATTGTAAGATGCCTACCATTGCTATATGAAACTGTTGTAATGTGTGTTTCATTTCTATAATAAACTGTTGTAAGGTGCCTACCATTTCTATATAAAACCATTATAAGATGCCTACCATTTCTATATAAAACTGTTGTAATGTGTGTACCATTTCTATAATAAACTATTTTGTAAGATGCCTACCATTTCTATATAAAACTATTGTAATGTGTCTACCATTGGTGTATAAACCTTTTGTAAGGTGCCTACCATTTCTATATAAAACTATTATAAGATGCCTACCATTTCTATATAAAACTGTTATAATGTGCCTACCATTTCTATATTAATCTATTGAAAGGTGCCTACCATTTCTATATAAAACTGTTATTAGGTGACTACCATTTCTATATTAAACTGTTGTAAGGTGCCTACCATTTCTATATAAAAATATTGTAAGATGCCTACCATTTCTATATAAAACTTTTGTAAGGTGCCTACCGCATCTATATAAAACTATTGTAAGGTGCCTACCATTTCTATATAAAACTATTGTAATGTCTCTACCATTGGTGTATAAATCTGTTGTAAGGTGCCTGCCATTTCTATATAAAATTGTTGTAAGGTGACTACCATTTCTATCAAAAAAAATGTTGTAAGGTGCCTACCATTTCTATATAAGACTGTTTTAATGTGTGTACCATTTCTATAATAAACTTTTGTAAGGTGCCTACCATTTCTATATAAAAATGTTATAAGGTGCCTACCATTTCTATATTTAACTGTTGTAAGATGCCTACCATTTCTATATAAAACTGTTGTAATGTGTGTACAATTTCTATAATAAACTGTTGTAAGGTGCCTACCATTTCTATATAAGACTGTTTTAATGTGTGTACCATTTCTATAATAAACTTTTGTAAGGTGCCTACCATTTCTATATAAAACTATTGTAAGGTGCCTACCATTTCTATATAAAACTGTTATAATGTGTGTACCATTTCTATATAAAACTATTGTAAAATGCCAACCATTTCTATATAAAACTGTTGTAATATGTCTACCATTGTTGTATAAAATTATTGTAAGTTGCCTACCATTTCTATAAAAAACTTTTTAAGGTGCCTACCACATCTATATAAAACTATTGTAAGGTCTCTACCATTGGTGTATAAATCTGTTGTAAGGTGCCTGCCATTTCTATATAAAACTGTTGTAAGGTGTCTACCATGGTGTATAAACCTGTCGTAAGGTACCTACTATTTCTATATCAAACTATTGTAAGGTGCCTACCATTTCTATAATAAACTTTTGTAAGGTGCCTACCATTTCTATATAAAACTGTTATAAGGTGCCTACCATTTCTATAAAAAAACTGTTGTAAGGTGTCTACCATTTCTATATAAAACTGTTGTAAGGTGCCTACCATTTCTATATAAAACTGTTGTAAGTTGAATACCATTTCTATATAGAACTGTTGTAAGGTGCCTTCCATTTCTATATAAAACAATTGTAAGGTGCCTACCATTTCTATATAAAACTGTTGTAAGGTGTCTACCATTGGTGTATAAAACTATTGTAAGATGCCAACCATTTCTATATAAAACTGTTGTAAGGTGCCTTCAATTTCTATATAAAACTGTTGTAATGTGTCTACCATTGGTGTATAAACCTGTTGTAAGGTGCCTACGTTTTCTATATAAAACTGTTGTAAGGTGCCTACCATTTCAATATAAAACTGTTTTAAGGTGCCTAACCTATCTATATATAACTGTTGTAAGGTTCCTACCATATATATATAAAACTGTTGTAAGGTACCTACCATTTCTATATATAAAACTTTTGTAAGGTGTGTACCATTGTTGTATAAACCTGTTGTAAGGTGTCTTCAATTTCTATATAACAAGTTCTTAGGTGCCTATTATTTATATAAAACCTGTTGTTAGGTGTCTACCTTTGGTGTATCAACCTGTTGTAAGGTGCCAACCATTTCTATATAAAACTGTTGTAACGTGTCTACCATTTCTGCAAAAAACTGTTGTAAGGTGCCTACCATTTTTATATAAAACTATTGTAAGGAGCCTACCATTTCTATATAAAACTGTTGTAAGGTGTCTACCATTTTTATATAAAACTGTTGTAAGGTGCCTACCATTTCTATATAAAACTGTTGAAAGGTGCCTACCATTTCTATATAAAACTGTTGTAAGGTGCCTACCATTTCAATATAAAACTGTTGTAAGGTGCCTACCACATCTATATAAAACTATTGTAAGGTGCCTACCATTTCTACATAAAACTGTTGTAATGTGTCTACCTTTGGTGTATCAACCTGTTGTAAGGTGCCAACCATTTCTATATAAAACTGTTGTAAGGTGCCTACCATTTCAATATAAAACTGTTGTAAGGTGCCTACCATTTCTATATAAAACTGTTGTAAGGTGACTACCATTTCTATATAAAACCGTTGTAAGGTGTCTACCATTTTTATACAAACCTGTTGTAAGGTGACTACCATTTCTATATAAACATGTTGTAAGGTGGATATCATTTCTAAATAAAACTGTTGTAAGGTGACTACCATTTCTATCAAAAAAATGTTGTAAGGTGCCTACCACATCTATATTTTCTATAATAAACTGTTGTAAGGTGCCTCCCACATCTATATAAAACTATTGTCAGGTGCCTACCATTTCTATATCGAACAATTGTAAGGTGCCTACCATTTCAATATAAAACTGTTATAAGGTGCCTATCATTTCTATAAAAAAACTATTGTAAGGTGCCTACCATTTCTATATAAAACTGTTATAAGGTGCCTACCATTTCTATAAAAAAACTATTGTAAGGTGCCTACCATTTCTATATAAAAATGTTGTAATGTGTGTACCATTTCTATAATAAACTGTTGTAAGGTGCCTACCATTTCTATATAAAACTGTTGTAATGAGTCTTTCATTGGTGTATAAAACTGCTGTTAGGTGCGTACCATTTCTATATAAAACTATTGTAAGGTAAATACAATTACACTAAACTACAGGCTAGCATCAGGCTTATATTTGTAGACACTGAACTACAGATTAGTATTTAGGAGAACACAATCTGACAGTAAACTGCATGCTAGATTCAGGTTAACACTGTCAGACACTAAACTAAAGGCTAGCATCAGGCTTATATTTTCAGACACTGAACTACAGGTTATCATTCAGGTAAATGCTGTCAGACACTTAACTACATGTCAGCATTCAGGTTAACATTGTCCGACATAAATTACACTTAGCATTCAGGCTAACATTGTCATACACTAAACTTCAGGTTAGTATTCAGGTAAATACTGTCGGCCATTAAATTTTCTGTGGTCTAATGTTTGACTGTGTTTACCTGAATGCTAACCTGTGGTTTAGTGTATGACTGTGTTCAACTGAATGCTAACCTGTAGTTTAGTGTCACTTATGTTTAACTGAATGGGTACCCATAGAATAGTGTCTATACAGTATTTACTTGTATATGCGGGTACACTTTATATGTAACTGTAATTGATTTTTCCCCTTAATATCAGAGACCTGTAAAAAGACCTTGTGAGTTTTAGGCCTCCTATGAATACTCTATGAGGTACTGACTGTGATAACCAGATAAAATGTGGCCCCTTTAGTTAACAATAAAATGTGTTTACATTGGGATTACTGAGTATGCAGAATTGCAATTTGTTGGTCAGTAGTTTATTAAACGTCAGTAGAAACGTGTAACATATGTGTCCACACAGCCTACATTGACTTGCTCGACTGTCTGTAGCTTTATTGAATGCAGTCGACTGCCGGTTAATAATCTGCATTCAATATCCCCCACTCAGCGACAGCATCTATTTGTTTAGATATTCCCAGCACTGTTGCCCCTCCCGTTTCCTATGACCAGATTGTTTATGCTCAATTCACCGATTAGTAACATTGATCAAATTGTAGTAAGGCCCAGGGGGAAATCTTGTGTTAAAGTCAGTTTTTACGTGTGGACTGTGTCGATCAGTTATGACATAATTCCGTGTGTAGTAACTGTGATATAGCATAGATCCTGGGAAGTACTGTCACATATGTCTGGATATTTATAGCAGTTACGGGTTTATAAAGGATAGATGAGTGAGTAGGTGTGTGCTTATGTTTCACACCTTCATGTGTTGTCAAAGTCTGCTACATATTGGGGTAAACATTCACATTGTACACTTCTGTTGGGATTTAAATCAGAACAGAATTTTGATTTTGTACGTTACTGACGTCTGCAGCACGTGTTCGTATCATTCTCTGCGAGGATTTTTAAGATAAAATAGTCGCTGTTTTCTTCTCCTATGTGTTGACAATGGCTGATAAACTGCCGAGGAGTTCCATGCAACAGACAACATTCAAAAAGTGCAAGAGTGCCACTTTTACCTTGGATGGAACTTCTTACATGATAGGTAAGTGTTACTGCAGTTAATGCTCTCCGTAATTATATATTTACCTGAATAGACAGTGAGTTTAATTGCATCTCTACCTCTGAAATGACAGGTACAATAAATATAATATCCCTACCACATTATGACAAATTTAGTGATTTAATCATCTTCATACCTGAACATGACATGTTTATGGTGTAACTACTAGAATATACCAGGTATACAATAGTTTTTTACAAGTGTCTATGTCAATATCTATGAGAGTATCATTAATTATAATGGTGATTGTGACAGAGGACATTTCTTTGTGACTGATTGTGCTCCTGCTAAATGTGACAGCTTAAATCTAGTGATGTACCTTGATGAATATGGAATATTATTAAGACATTATTCTTGTTTGACGGTTTAGTGTTCCTGCTGTAACAAAATCAATTTGATAGTGCTCTTACCTGAAAAGATGAGATACATGTTATTTATATTTAATGGTAGTTTCACTTGTATATGGACATTTGTATTAGAAGAAACCCTGACAGGTATATGTAGATTGTATTAGAAGAAACCCCTGACAGGTATATGTAGATTGTATAGGAAGAAAGCCCTGACAGGTATATGTAGATTGTAAAAGAAGAAACCCCTGAAAGGTATAGAAAGAAACCTCTGACAGAAATATGTAGATTGTATAGGAAGAAAGTCCTGACAGGTATATGTAGATTGTATAGAAAGATAGCCCTGACAGGTATATGAAGATTGTATTAGAAGAAACCCCTGAAAGGTATAGAAAGAAAGCCCTGACAGGTATATGAAGGTTGTATAAGAAGAAAGCCCTGACAGGTATATGTAGATTGTATTAGAAGAAACCCCCGACAGGTATAGGAAGAAAGCCATGACAGGTATATGTAGATTGTATAGGAAGAAAGCCCTGACAGGTATATGTAGATTGTATAAGAAGAAAGCCTTAACAGGTATATGTAGATTGTATAGGAAGATAGCCCTGACAGGTATATGTAGGTTGTATAAGAAGAAACCCCTGACAGGTATAGGAAGAAAGCCCTGACAGGTATATGTAGGTTGTATAAGAAGAAACCCCTGACGGGTATATGTAGATTGTATAAGAAGAAACCCCTGACGGGTATATGTAGATTGTATAGGAAGAAACCCCTGACAGGTATATGTAGGTTGTATAAGAAGAAACCCTTGACAGGTATATGTAGATTGTATAGGAAGAAACCCCTGACAGGTATATGTAGGTTGTATAAGAAGAAACCCCTGACAGGTATATGTAGGTTGTATTGGAAGAAACCCCTGACAGGTATATGTAGGTTGTATAAGAAGAAACCCCTGACAGGTATATGTAGATTGTATTGGAAGAAACCCCTGACAGGTATATGTAGGTTGTATAAGAAGAAACCCCTGACAGGTATATGTAGGTTGTATTGGAAGAAACCCCTGACAGGTATATGTAGGTTGTATAAGAAGAAACCCCTGACAGGTATATGTAGATTGTATAGGAAGAAACCCCTGACAGGTATATGTAGGTTGTATAAGAAGAAACCCCTGACAGGTATATGTAGATTGTATAGGAAGAAACCCCTGACAGGTATATGTAGGTTGTATAAGAAGAAACCCCTGACAGGTATATGTAGATTGTATAGGAAGAAACCCCTGACAGGTATATGTAGGTTGTATAAGAAGAAACCCCTGACAGGTATATGTAGGTTGTATTGGAAGAAACCCCTGACAGGTATATGTAGGTTGTATAAGAAGAAACCCCTGACAGGTATATGTAGATTGTATAGGAAGAAACCCCTGACAGGTATATGTAGGTTGTATAAGAAGAAACCCCTGACAGGTATATGTAGATTGTATTGGAAGAAACCCCTGACAGGTATATGTAGGTTGTATAAGAAGAAACCCCTGACAGGTATATGTAGGTTGTATTGGAAGAAACCCCTGACAGGTATATGTAGGTTGTATAAGAAGAAACCCCTGACAGGTATATGTAGATTGTATAGGAAGAAACCCCTGACAGGTATATGTAGGTTGTATAAGAAGAAACCCCTGACAGGTATATGTAGGTTGTATTGGAAGAAACCCCTGACAGGTATATGTAGGTTGTATAAGAAGAAACCCCTGACAGGTATATGTAGATTGTATAGGAAGAAACCCCTGACAGGTATATGTAGGTTGTATAAGAAGAAACCCCTGACAGGTATATGTAGGTTGTATTGGAAGAAACCCCTGACAGGTATATGTAGGTTGTATAAGAAGAAACCCCTGACAGGTATATGTAGATTGTATAGGAAGAAACCCCTGACAGGTATATGTAGGTTGTATAAGAAGAAACCCCTGACAGGTATATGTAGATTGTATAGGAAGAAACCCCTGACAGGTATATGTAGGTTGTATAAGAAGAAACCCCTGACAGGTATATGTAGATTGTATAGGAAGAAACCCCTGACAGGTATATGTAGGTTGTATAAGAAGAAACCCCTGACAGGTATATGTAGATTGTATTGGAAGAAACCCCTGACAGGTATATGTAGGTTGTATAAGAAGAAACCCCTGACAGGTATATGTAGATTGTATAGGAAGAAACCCCTGACAGGTATATGTAGGTTGTATAAGAAGAAACCCCTGACAGGTATATGTAGATTGTATTGGAAGAAACCCCTGACAGGTATATGTAGGTTGTATAAGAAGAAACCCCTGACAGGTATATGTAGGTTGTATTGGAAGAAACCCCTGACAGGTATATGTAGGTTGTATAAGAAGAAACCCCTGACAGGTATATGTAGATTGTATAGGAAGAAACCCCTGACAGGTATATGTAGGTTGTATAAGAAGAAACCCCTGACAGGTATATGTAGGTTGTATTGGAAGAAACCCCTGACAGGTATATGTAGGTTGTATAAGAAGAAACCCCTGACAGGTATATGTAGATTGTATAGGAAGAAACCCCTGACAGGTATATGTAGGTTGTATAAGAAGAAACCCCTGACAGGTATATGTAGGTTGTATTGGAAGAAACCCCTGACAGGTATATGTAGGTTGTATAAGAAGAAACCCCTGACAGGTATATGTAGATTGTATAGGAAGAAACCCCTGACAGGTATATGTAGGTTGTATAAGAAGAAACCCCTGACAGGTATATGTAGGTTGTATTGGAAGAAACCCCTGACAGGTATATGTAGGTTGTATAAGAAGAAACCCCTGACAGGTATATGTAGATTGTATTGGAAGAAACCCCTGACAGGTATATGTAGGTTGTATAAGAAGAAACCCCTGACAGGTATATGTAGATTGTATAGGAAGAAACCCCTGACAGGTATATGTAGGTTGTATAAGAAGAAACCCCTGACAGGTATATGTAGATTGTATAGGAAGAAACCCCTGACAGGTATATGTAGGTTGTATAAGAAGAAACCCCTGACAGGTATATGTAGATTGTATAGGAAGAAACCCCTGACAGGTATATGTAGGTTGTATAAGAAGAAACCCCTGACAGGTATATGTAGATTGTATAGGAAGAAACCCCTGACAGGTATATGTAGGTTGTATAAGAAGAAACCCCTGACAGGTATATGTAGATTGTATAGGAAGAAACCCCTGACAGGTATATGTAGGTTGTATAAGAAGAAACCCTTGACAGGTATATGTAGATTGTATAGGAAGAAACCCCTGACAGGTATATGTAGGTTGTATAAGAAGAAACCCCTGACAGGTATATGTAGATTGTATTGGAAGAAACCCCTGACAGGTATATGTAGGTTGTATAAGAAGAAACCCTTGACAGGTATATGTAGATTGTATAGGAAGAAACCCCTGACAGGTATATGTAGGTTGTATAAGAAGAAACCCCTGACAGGTATATGTAGGTTGTATTGGAAGAAACCCCTGACAGGTATATGTAGGTTGTATAAGAAGAAACCCCTGACAGGTATATGTAGATTGTATAAGAAGAAACCCCTGACAGGTATATGTAGATTGTATAGGAGGAAGCCCCTGACAGGTATATGAATATGTAGATTATATAAGAAGAAACCCCTGACAGGTATATGTAGATTGTATAAGAAGAAAGCCCTGACAGGTATTTGTAGATTGTATTAGAAGAAACCCCTGACAGGTATATGTAGATTGTATTAGAAAAAAGCCTTGACAGGTATATGTAGATTGTATAGGAAGAAACCCCTGACAGGTATATGTAGGTTGTATAAGAAGAAACCCCTTACAGGTATATGTAGGTTGTATTGGAAGAAACCCCTGACAGGTATATGTAGGTTGTATAAGAAGAAACCCCTGACAGGTATATGTAGATTGTATAAGAAGAAAGCCCTGACAGGTATTTGTAGATTGTATTAGAAGAAACCCCTGACAGGTATATGTAGATTGTATTAGAAAAAAGCCTTGACAGGTATATGTAAATTGTATAGGAAGATAGCCCTGACAGGTATATGTAGATTGTATCAGAAGAAACCTCTGACAGGTATATGTAGATTTTATAAGAGGAAACCCCTGGCAGGTAAGTGTGAATTGTATAGGAAGAAAGCACTGACAGGTATATGTAGATTGTATAAGAAGAACCCACTGACAGGTATATGTAGATTGAATAAGAAGAAAGACCTGACAGGTTTATATAGATTGAAAAGAAGAAAGCCCTGACAGGTATATGTAGATT
>NW_018408009.1:20809-21605 GCF_002113885.1 Mizuhopecten yessoensis
TTATATGTAGATTGTATAGGAAGAAAGCCCTGACAGGTATATTTAGATTGCATAGGAAGAAAGCCCTGACAGGTATATGAAGATTGTAAAAGACGAAAGCCCTGATTGGTATATGTAGATTGTATAGAAAGAAAGCCCTGACAGGTATAAGAAGAAACCTCTGACAGGTATATGTAGATTGCATAGGAAGAAAGCCATGACAGGTATATGTAGATTGTAAAAGACGAAAGCCCTGATGGGTATATGTAAATTGTATAGGAAGAAACCCCTGGCGGGTATAAGAAGAAACCCTGACAGGTATAAGAAGAAACCTCTGACAGGTATAAGAAGATGGCTTTGACAGGTATAAGTAGATTGTATAAGAAAAAACATCTGCCAGGTATATGCAGGTTGAACAAGGAAATATCTGACAGGTTTATGTAGATCGTATAAGAAGAAACCCCTGACAGGTATATGTAGAAACCCCTGACAGGTAAAAGAAAAAACCTTTGACAGGTATAGGAAGAGACCCTTGACAGGTACAAGTAGACAGGTTTTTGTAGATTGTATAGGAAGAAAGCCCTAACAGGTTTATGCAGATCATATGAGAAGAAAGCCCTGACAGGTTTATGTAGATTGTATAAGAGGAAACCCCTGGCAGGTAGGTGTGAATTGTATAGGAAGAAAGCACTGACAGATATATGTAGCTTGCATAAGAAGAAACCCCTGACGGGTATATGTAGATTGTATAGGAAGAAACCCATGACAGGTTTATGTAGGTTGTATAAGAAGAAACCCTTGACAGGTATATGTAGAT
>NW_018408009.1:25665-44765 GCF_002113885.1 Mizuhopecten yessoensis
TATGTAGATTGTATAAGAAGAAATCCCTGACAGGTATATGTAGATTTATAAGAAGAAACCCCTGACAGGTATATGTAGATTGTATAAGAAGAAACCCCTGACAGGTATATGTAGATTGTATAATGAAGAAAGACCTGACAGGTATATGTAGATTGTATTAGAAGAAATCCTTGACAGGTATATGTAGATTGTATAGGAAGATAGCCCTGACAGGTATATGTAGATTGTATCAGAAGAAATCCCTGACAGGTATATGTAGGTTGTGTAAGAAGAAACTCCTGACAGGTATATGTAGATTGTATAAGAAAAAAAACCTGACAGGTATATGTAGATTGTATAGAAAGAAAGCCCTGACAGGTATATGTAGATTGTATAGGAAGAAAGCCCTGACAGGTTTATGTAGATTGTAAAAGAAGAAACCCCTGAAAGATATAGGAAGAAACCCCTGACAGGTATAAGAAGAAACCTCTGACAGGTATTAGAAAAAAGCCCTAACAGGTATATTTAGATTGTTTAAGAAGAAACCCCTGACAGGTATATTTAGGTTGCAGAGAATACAAGTTTATGATCCATCATTGTGCTGTAAAAATTTACAAGACTTTCCTGACATTTAACTGGCTGGAAAAAAACAATCCCTGGATGAATCGATGGTCTTCCTCTGAGCAGTTTCCTTGCTGTAGCAGGTTTTATTCTACCACTACCTTTTGATAGCCTCTGATTTCATTGAGCATACATACCTGAACAGTTTGATCAGGTTGTCAGCTTATACTGAGCCCGCAGCTTATTTTGGAAGCGAACAAATTAAGAACTCCTTCATCTTTAATATCTACTATATACATATCATTCACATTGTATTGTGAATGTTTCATGTATCGGTGAGCCAAAAAGTGTTCACAACAATTGTTGAAAAAAAAATTCAGGTTACACAAGGATCTCAGTTTGCCTGTGTAAATTGAGCTCCAAGCTTGCCTGTGTAAATTGAGATCGAAGCTTGCCTGTGTAAATTGAGCTCCAAGCTTGCCTGTGTAAATTGAGATCGAAGCTTGCCTGTGTAAATTGAGCTCCAAGCTTGCCTGTGTAAATTGAGATCGAAGCTTGCCTGTGTAAATTGAGCTCCAAGCTTGCCTGTGTAAATTGAGATCGAAGCTTGCCTGCGTAAATTGAGATCGAAGCTTGCCTGTGTAAATTGAGCTCCAAGCTTGCCTGTGTAAATTGAGCTCCAAGCTTGCCTGTGTAAAATGAGATCGAAGCTTGCCTGTGTAAATTGAGCTCCAAGCTTGCCTGAGTAAATTGAGATCGAAGCTTGCCTGTGTAAATTGAGCTCCAAGCTTGTCTGTGTAAATTGAGATCGAAGCTTGCCTGGCTAAATTGAGTACCCATCTTGCCTGTCTTAATTGAGATCGAAGCTTGCCTGTCTAAATTGAGTTCCCAGCTTGCCTGTCTAAATTGAGCTAGAAGGTTGCTTCTCTAAATTGAGCTCCTAGCCTGTCTGTCTAAATTGAGTTCCCAGCTCGTCAGACTAAAAGCCTCAGTTTGTGAACATTTTCAGAATTACAGAATGTCAAACTGAACATTATTTTTTAAAAAGTCAATAATTCATAATCAAAAACTTTTGTCAAATTGTATAGGTATAGAAATACACCAGTGCTATGATCTTCAGCTTTGGGGCCTCACAACCCTGCACGGTACACAAAAGTTCCTTTGAGGTTTTTAAATGTTATCAGTGTCATTTGTGTAGGTTAATAATGATGTTTTATTGCTGCTCGTTCACTAGAAGAGTGTGGACTTTAAAGGTGATTTGCCATGTTTGATTACAACTTAAGGGATCAACTTTCAATGGCCGGTGTCTATACATTAACCACCCTACTTTGTCAGATCTGACCAAATGCCCCAAGACCTTATAAACTAGATAAGTGACATGAGCAGGAGTTACAACTAATAGTAACATGATATTATATTTGTTTTGTTGGTATAACACTTTACAATCATTGGTTTTAACTTTAAAAAAGCAAACAAATATTTAATTATTTTTCATTCTGAAAGAACTTTTGCCAATATAATGTTTGTTTTCTAAACGATAACCAACAATATAAATTGTTAAATATAGTTCAATCATATAGACATGTACCTATATCACTATGCAATGTAGTATGGACAATAGTTTAATTTGTATTAAAATGACTATATGTGTTAATCGACGACAGACAAATATAAAAAAAAACTCGATAAAACGTCAGAATAATATAGTCGCAAACGATCCGCTACACCAATTTAAACTGTTATCATATCTTTCCACGTGGAGCCTTTTTCATTTTTTGCTCACCTGGTCGAAAGGACCGGTGAGAGCTTATGACACGGCGCAGCGTCCGTCTGTCGTCCGTCGTCCGTCAACTTTTCTTAAAAATCGCTACTAGTTATGAACGACTAAGCAGATTTTAACCAAATTTAGTCAGAAGTATCCTTGGGGGAAGGGGAACAAATTTTATATAAACCGTGAGTCTGGCCCCCTGGGGGCTGTGGGGTAGGGCCCAATAGGGGAAATATTGCAAATTCTTGAAAATCCTTCTTCTGTAGGAATGAAAGGATTTGTTCTATATTTGGTCAGAAGCCTCCTTTGGAGAAAGGAAACCAATTTTGTATAAACCGTGTGTCTGGTCCCCCTGGGGGCTGAGGGGTGGGGCCCAATAGGGGAAATATTGCAAATTCTTTAAAATCCATTATTGGTATTAACAAGAAATTATTTATTTATTACTTGTGAATTTTTCAGAAAAAGAACAAAGGGTCCCTGTTTTAGCCAAAATTTAGACTTAAATGTTTTTTTTTCTTACCATTTGATTTTGTGACAAAGGTTTTTACTATGAAGTCATTTTGTTTATGTTCACATGGCAAGGGGATATATAATAACGGTGTTATCTTACATCCTGAAGTTTACAGTTGATTATGTGTTTTGGTATCTATAGTTGTGATATTTCTGGCTTATATGACAATTATGTTTACAGGGAGAACATTTCATTGCAGGGCTTGGTCAGGAATCTTCATTTGTTTGGAGCATACTATAAAACATGGTCTGGTTTTGTTTGGTCTACAGAACTAACAAGAGATCTTGGTGAATCATAGTAATGGCCAGGAGTGCTAAGTGTATTGTTGTTGTTTTAGATTTTGGGGTTTTATCGGATGGTTCAAATCTCTCATCACCCATCCTTCACAATTTCACATTGGAACCAATAGTACCTAATTATGCATATCGAATTTCGGGAATGATGTAGAACAAAGATGGCCAATAGGTGGCCATCTGGAAATTTAAGAGTTAAAATTTGTTAGTGCTATTTCTCAGATAGGACTGGGGTGATATTACTCAAATTTCACTTGAATGTTATTCATGGTTCATAGTGATGAATGATTTTTTTTGGATTGATCAGAATAACTAAACTGACTGACAGGTGGCCATCCTGAATTTTAGGGCTGATTGCAAAACCAAGATGGCTGATAGGCAGCTACATGTACAGCTGTATCTTAAATTTGCGTGTTTATTTTTTGTTAGCGTTATTTCTCTGAAACTACCGGAGGGATCTTCCTCAAATTTCACATGAGGGTTTCCTTTGGTCCCTTGTTACGCACGTAGTGAATGGCAAACCAAGATGGCCGACAGCGTACATCTTGATTTTGAGTGTTCAAATTTGTTAGCGCTGTTTGTCAGAAAGTACTGGAGGGATCTTTTCCAAATTTCACTTGAAAGTTTCCCATGGTCCCTAGTCATGCATATTGAATTAGAGAACTGTTTACAAAGCCAAGATGACCGATAGGCAGCCATCTTGAATTTTAAGGGTTAAAGTTTGTAAATACTGGAGGAATCTTTCTCAAATTTCATATAAAGTTTCCCCATGGTTCCTTGTTCCTTGTCTTTCAAATTTTGGAACTGAAGGAAAAACCATGATGGCCGACAATGGGCCATCTTAAAGTTTGAGAGTCTAAGTTTGTAAGCAGTATTTTGCAATAAGTGCTTGGGGGATCTTTCTTAAATTTGATATGTAGTTGCCATTGGTCCATAGTTGTACATGTGTACTTTTGAGACAGATCATAAAAAAAGGGCGGACCGACGGCCACCTTGGATTTTAAGAGTTAAAGTTTGTTATTGCTATTTCTTAACATGTTCTCAACAGATCTTTCTTAAATGATATATATTGATTCTTCTTGGTCCCTATTTGTACATGGGGGATTTTGAGACAGATCATTAAAACAAGATGACTGCATGTGATCATCTTTGATTTTAACATTTTAAGAATATTATCATTATTTAAAAATTTATTACTTAACAGATTTTTCTCATATTGCAATGATCGGTTCTATTTATTTCACATTCATTACTGAATTAGTGTGAAACAACAAACTCAATTTCAATATTGTCTTTTAAACACAGCAGTATTAAGTTACGATCGAAAGTTACCTCAAGGTGCATTTACTGCTTACAAGATCAAACTGACATAGAACTAATGGAGATGGTACAATGGTGGGCAGCCTCTGGGATGGGATGAAGGTTTTGTATAGTCCATCATTGTGTATGTTTCATGGCCATCAGACAGCCATGTTGAATTTTGTCAGTTCAAGTTTATTATCACTATTTCTCAACAGGTAC
Organism: Mizuhopecten yessoensis; assembly: GCF_002113885.1. Lineage (NCBI taxonomy): Eukaryota > Metazoa > Mollusca > Bivalvia > Pectinida > Pectinidae > Mizuhopecten > Mizuhopecten yessoensis. The sequence goes on from NW_018408009.1 coordinate 30,299, forward strand.
TTGAGAGATCTTTATCAAATTTCATGTGTTGATTTTCATAGGTCATTAATTGTGCTTTTTATTTTGAGTAACCTGGCATAATACTTCCCCTTTTCATATAAACTTCGTTCCCGAATATCATGTCAAACTTATCAAATACATTAAAGTTCTGAATTGGAAATTTTAGTATATTCACCTGAAAAGAAGTTAAGGGGGTATGCTGGAATTGTGTTATCCATGCATCTGTCTGTTGGCACAAAATTGTCTGCAGAAGTCCTACAGTTCTAAACTGAATTTAAAGAAACTAACATTGATTTAATCAACACATTCTGAAGACGTGCACCTGCGGTAATTTTCATTTCGTTATTTTTATGGGAGTCGTGCCCCTTTTTTCAAAACTTAGCCAAGATTTTGTCCAGGGCATATCTTCTATGCTTTTTCACCTGGAGAAAAACAGATTTGGTATGCAAGTACATCCTGAAAGGGCAAAGTTTTAATACAAAAAGTAGGTCACTGTGGCCTATGCTTTGACCCTTTCTTTTAAAAAAAGTTTGTCTGGGTCATATATCTTCTATACTAATATTACCTTAAGTTACTAGATTTGGGATGCAAGTACATCTTGAGATTTTAGAGGGCTAAGTATAAAAGGAAGGTCACTGTGACCTATGCTTTGACCTTTGACTTTATCCTTTGAAAAGTATGTTGAGGGCATATTGTCTATATTATATTTCACATGGAGTAACCAGATTTGGTTTACAAGTATGACTTAATTGGCTGGCAAAGTGTGGAGAACAAGAAGTATGTCACTGTGACTTTTATCCTGAGATAGGTTCACAAAGAAATCATTACCAGTGGGGACTATGGATTGCAATGCAATACTTTGCCTTTTTCTTTCAAAATGTTAAAAACTATTCCTATAGTTCTTGGTGCAAGCAGGGCATTCTGGTGATGGTTGTACTATGATGCTGATATTTGGAATATAGGTTCCCTAGGTGTCCAACATTCATACAATGCATTCAAAACAGGAAATATATTCATTTATGGGTCCAACACGTATGTAGTGCATTCAAATCAGAATTTTGTTTTAGTATATGTTTGTTCTAACTCTTGCAAAAATTTCAACATTAAAGTGTTTGTATAAGACCTGAAATAGAATGCTGGATACTGGTAATTAAGTGTTAAAATCCACTAAGGTATAACCTTCAATACATGCTGATGCTTGGCATGAACGTTTTCAAGAGTGTAAACATTGAGTTTAAGTGTTGAAAACCGTTTTGAATATAACCCTGATGTTTAACAAGGATATTAAGTATTGACGTTTTGTGAATAGGGCAATGGTCAAAGTTTAAATAAAATTAACAATGTTTTGGACTTTTGTCGTATGTCTTTTTAAATAGGCAGGTTAGCTGTTTTTCAGCAGCTTGTGTGTTATATTATGTGACTTTAAATGTAGTTTCCAATACATTATTGTGTAAAATTGTATATACAATTTAATCATTTTTGAAGGTCATGAATAATTAGAGTTTGGTCTTCAAAGACAAGAGTTTAAAAGGTGAACATTTATATCATTTAAGACTTTAACAATCTATATGGAACATTTGAGTGATTATTAACTTAGTGTATACTTAGAGTTTGAATATATGACATACAGTGAGATTTAGGACAGGGAATAAATAACAAGTTTTATGCTGTATGGAGTATGTGTACATATGAGGTCAGCTACATATTATGTTCAGAGATAAACACCTACCCCATAAGATTCTTAAGAACAACATTAATATAATGTGCATTCAAGATATCAAAGTATTCTTAATATAACTAACAATTTCAATGGTTTTTACAACAAATTAAAAAGGATCCACAAACAGGTCTGATGTGTCACACTAACAGGTCTGATGTGTCACACTTACAGGTATGATGTGTCACACATACAGGTCTGATGTATCACACTTACAGGTATGATGTGTCACACTTACAGGTCTGATGTATCACACTTACAGGTCTGATGTCTCACACTTACAGGTCTGATGTGTCACACTTACAGGTTTGATGTGTAGCACTAACAGGTCTGATGTGTCAAACTTACAGGTCTGATGTGTCAGACTTAACCGTCTGATGTGTCACACTTACAGGTCTGATGTGTAGCACTAACAGGTCTGATGTGTCACACTTACAGGTCTGATGTGTCACATTTAAATGTCTGATGTGTCACACTTACAGGTCTGATGTGTCACACTTATAGGTCTGATGTGTCAAACTTACAGGTCTGATGTGTCACACTAACAGGTCTGATGTGTCACACTTACATGTCTGATGTGTCACACTTACAGGTTTGATGTGTAGCACTAACAGGTCTGATGTGTCACACTTACATGTCTGATGTGTCACACTAATATGTCTGATGTGTCACACTAACATGTCTGATGTGTCACACTTACAGGTCTGAAGTGTCACACTTACAGGTCTGATGTGTCACACTTACATGTCTGATGTGTCACACTTACAGGTCTGAGGTGTCACACTTACAGGTCTGAGGCTATCTTATAATGCCTGAGAGGCCACCTAGTAGTGCCTGACTTACAGGTCTGATGTGTCACACTTACATTTCTGATGTGTCACACTAATATGTCTGATGTGTAACACTAACATGTCTGATGTGTCACACTAACATGTCTGATGTGTCACACTTACAGGTCTGATGTGTAGTACTAACAGGTCTGATGTGTCACACTTACATGTCTTATGTGTCACACTTACATGTCTGATGTGTCACACTTACAGGTCTGATGTTTCACACTTACAGGTCTGATGTGTCACACTTACAGGTCTGAGGCTATCTTATAATGCCTGAGAGGCCACCTAGTAGTGCCTGAGAGGCCATCCCATGTTGCCTGAGATGCCACCTTAGTAGCAGTGCCTGAGAGACCACCGAGTAGTGCCTGAAAGGCCACCCAATAATGCCTGAGAGGCTATCCTTTGTTGTCTGAGAGACCACTGAGTAGTGCCTGAGAGGCCATCCAATAATGCCTGAGAGGCCATCCTATGTTGACTAAGAGACCACTGAGTAGTGCCTGAGAGGCCATCCAATAATGCGTAAGAGGCCACCTAGTAGTGCATGAGAGGCCACCTAGTAGTGCATGAGAGGCTATGCTATAATGCCTAATAGGCTTTCCTATGTTGCCTGAGAGGTCACCTAGTAGTGCATGAGAGGCCACCTAGTAGTGCATGAGAGGCCACCTAGTAGTGCATGAGAGGCTATTCTATAATGCCTGAGAGGCTTTCCTATGTTGCCTGAGAGGCCACCTAGTAGTGCCCGAGAGACCACCTAGAAGTGCCTGAGAGGCTATTCTATAATGGCTGAGAGGCTATCCTATGTTGCCTGAGAGACCATCGAGTAGTGCTTGAGAGACCATCGAGTAGTGACTGAGAGGCTATCCTATGTTGCCTGAGACACCATCGAGTAGTGCCTGAGAGGCCATCTTATAAGTAGTGCCTGAGAGGCCATCCAATAATGCCTGATCGAGAGGCCATACTAAAGTGCCTTATAGGCTTATCTATGTTGCATGAGAGGCTATCCTATGTTGCCTGAGAGACCACCCAATAATAATAATAATAATAATGATATACAACATTTGATATAGTGCCCTATCTAGATAATATAAGTCACTCTAAAGCGCTTTACAGTATATATATATATATATGGTTTGAAATTTACTGTGAAGGTAAATATGAATTGTAAATCAAACAATGTAATTTATGCAATCGTTTGTTCTAAATGTGGTGATTTTTACATCGGTCAAACCGGAAATTAACTCAGAACACGTATGACTGTACATAAACAACAAACTAGAACTGATTCTTTACGAAATCTTCATGTTAACAAACATATTCATGAATGTGCTGGAGATAAATTCAATGTATTACCTTTGTATCAACTATTTTCACCAGACACTATTTTAAGAGAAACGAAAGAAGACCAACTTATCAAAATATTAAAACCAAGTCCCAACAGGCCACAGTAAAATTTTACGCCAAATTGTCCACCAATCTTGTGTACTTCGTGACGTCACGTTACTATTGTACTGAGATGACATGTAATTGTGACGTCACGACGTTGTTCTCTTTTGAAGAAACCTGAAGGGTGAAAGCAGCTAGTTTTTTAGTCGGTCGTTAATTTTATTTTTTCTATATTTACTTCCTTCACATGGACATTTAATCACTTTTTATTATATATATATATATATATATATATATACAATAAATATATATTAGGATATACAATTTTTGAGGAAATCGAAAGAGCTGCCTTATCAGGCGCTAACTGCTAGTCCTATGCCACCTGGCTAATATCTCTCTGATGTGTGTATGCCTGCGTGTGTGCTGGAGATGTATTGTGTTCTGTTTGTAGTGGGACTGTGCTTCCAACTACATCTTTTTGATAGTGCCACCTCACTCGCTACATCACAGATACTGCAACATCCAACCCAAACAACTTTATACTCCACCTGGGTTGATGGAGTTTTGTGGGCAGGAGAAAAACACTTTCTCTGATATTCCTGCGTGCAAGGACTTCGGGGATCGAACCCTGGCTGCCTGGAAGGCTGAAGTGTTAACCATTCGACCAATCCGCCCATATTGACCAATATGCCCATCCGCCCATTTAAAATGCTTGAGAGACCATATTTAGTGCCTGACAGGCTATCCAGTAGTAAATGAGAAATCATCCTTTCTATCTATAGTCCAAAAAGTTCATCCTTTAAAACAAAATCTCTCAGAGGGTAAAGGATTTGTATTTATTGGTCGATCCTGTCATAGACAGTATTCTTTGTTATGATTGGTCATTCTTGAAATGTCTTGACAATATGTGTATGTAATAAAAGGTAATCTCTTGATAAAGAGTGAACAGATTTATTCCCAGATCAAAAGCTTACTGTAATCTTATGCTGTTCTCTAATATTCCAATAAGTTTTGGTTTTGCTGGTGACTCGCCAATGGTGCCTAACAGACAGTAGGATTACAGTGGTGATCTGGCTATACATCTAGCCTGTGTGTTCCCAGGAGATCCTTCAACCTACAAAAGGACAATAGCTGATATCAATTAGACAGTCCAGTTTCTCCAAAGTAGATGTGACCTCTGGGTCTGTATAATGAATATTCCCACCACAACAAAGTTGGAAGAGAACATTACTGGAATCAGTCTGTCCATCCATCCAAATGCCCTCGACAATTTTCCAGCAAAAGGTTTCTTAAATTCAAAAACAATGTTTATAAACTTAGTGCATATGATGATCACCTAGGTTGGTTCTGCCCCTGTGATTAACTTCTTATTAAGATGATTGTCTAGGAATACTGCCTCTTTTCGGATTTTCCATCTATAAATGCTGTCTAAATTACTCCTACTGCCTTTCTCATCTAGTATTTATGAAACTTTGTAAACATCTCACCCACCCTTATACATGTAGTCATATCCCACACACCATTATACATGTAGTCATATCTCACCCACCCTTATACATGTAGTCATACCTAACTCACCATTATACATGTAGTCATATCTCACACACCATTATACATGTAGTCATATCTCTCTCACCATTATACATGTAGTCATACCTAACTCACCATTATACATGTAGTCATATCTCACACACCATTATACATGGAGTCATATCTCTCTCACCATTATACATGTAGTCACACCTAACTCACCATTATACATGTAGTCATATCCCACACACCATTATACATGTAGTGATATCTCACCCACCCTTATACATGTAGTCATACCTAACTCACCATTATACATGAAGTCATATCTCACACACAATTATACATGTGGTCATATCTCACACACCATTATACATGTAGTCATATCTCTCTCACCATTATACATGTAGTCATATCTCACACACCAGTATACATGTAGTCATATCTCACACACCATTATAAATGTAGTCATATCTCACACACCATTATACATGTAGTCACATCTCACACACCATTATACATGTAGTCATATCTCTCTCACCACTATACATGTAGTCATACCTAACTCACCATTATACATGAAGTCATATCTCACACACCATTATACATGTAGTCACATCTCACACACCATTATACATGTAGTCATATCTCACTCATCATTATACATGTAGTCATATCACACTCACCATTATACATGTAGTCATATCTCACACACAATTATACATGTGGTCATATCTCACACACCATTATACATGTAGTCATGCCTAACTCACCATTATACATGTAGTCATATCTCACACACCAATATACATGTAGTCATATCTCACACACCATTATACATGTAGTCATACCTCACACACCATTATACATGTAGTCATACCTCACACACCATTATACATGTAGTCATATCTCCCTCACCATTATACATGTAGTCATATCTCACACACCATTAGGTCATATCTCACACACCATTATACATGTAGTCATATCATAAACACAATTATACATGTAGTCATATCTCAAACACCGTTATACATTTAGTCATTTCCCACACACCATTATACATGTAGTCATATCTCACACAGCATTATACATGTAGTCATATCTCACTCACCATTATACATGTAGTCATATCTCACACCCCATTATACATGTAGTCATGCCTAACTCACCATCATACATGTAGTCATATCTCACACACCAATATACATGTAGTCATATCTCGCACACCATTATAAATGTAGTCATATCTCACAAACCATTATACATGTAGTCATATCTCACTCACCATTATACATGTAGTCATATCTCACCCACCCTTATACATGTAGTCATACCTAACTCACAATTATACATGTAGTCATATCTCACACACCATTATACATGTAGTCATATCACAAACACAATTATACATGTAGTCATATCTCAAACACCGTTATACATGTAGTCATTTCCCACACACCATTATACATGTAGTCATATCTCACCCACCCTTATACATGTAGTCATACCTAACTCACAATTATACATGTAGTCATATCTCACACACCATTATACATGTAGTCATATCTCAGACACCATTATACATGTAGTCATATCTCACACACCAGTATACATGTAGTCATATCTCACACACCAATATACATGTAGTCATATCTCACACACCATTATACATGTAGTCATATCATAAACACAATTATACATGTAGTCATATCTCAAACACCGTTATACATTTAGTCATTTCCCACACACCATTATACATGTAGTCATATCTCACCCACCCTTATACATGTAGTCATACCTAACTCACAATTATACATGTAGTCATATCTCACACACCATTATAAATGTAGTCATATCTCACACACCATTATACATGAAGTCATATCTCACTCATCATTATACATGTAGTCATATCACACTCACCATTATACATGTAGTCATATCTCACACACCATTATACATGTAGTCATATCTCACACACCATTATACATGTAGTCATATCTCACACACCATTATACATGTAGTCATATCTCACACACCATTATACATGTAGTCATATCTCACACACCATTATACATGTAGTCATATCTCACACACCATTATACATGTAGTCATATCTCACACACCATTATACATGTAGTCATATCTCACACACCATTATACATGTAGTCATATCTCACACACCATTATACATGTAGTCATATCTCACACACCATTATACATGTAGTCATATCTCACACACCATTATACATGTAGTCATATCTCACACACCATTATACATGTAGTCATATCTCACACACCATTATACATGTAGTCATATCTCACACACCATTATACATGTAGTCATATCTCACACACCATTATACATGTAGTCATATCTCACACACCATTATACATGTAGTCATATCTCACACACCATTATACATGTAGTCATATCTCACACACCATTATACATGTAGTCATATCTCACACACCATTATACATGTAGTCATATCTCACACACCATTATACATGTAGTCATATCTCACACACCATTATACATGTAGTCATATCTCACACACCATTATACATGTAGTCATATCTCACACACCATTATACATGTAGTCATATCTCACACACCATTATACATGTAGTCATATCTCACACACCATTATACATGTAGTCATATCTCACACACCATTATACATGTAGTCATATCTCACACATCATTATACATGTAGTCATATCTCACACACCATTATACATGTAGTCATACCTAACTCACCATTATACATGTAGTCATATCTCACACACCATTATACATGTATTAACATCTCACATCACTCATAGGAATTATAACATATCTATTAATAGACTTGCCGTCTGTGTATATGAACCAATCAATATGTGACACACTTGTGTGAGAGATTCTATTAATGAATACCCATATTATGGAAATGATGTTAGTGATTTACTTAAATGTTCTATGGAAATGTAAATTATTCCTTGCATATATATGAAAAATTAGCTTAACATACACGCATGAAGACCCTGTCTACAGTTGTCATGGAAATTGAATAATGAAATATGTCAAAGGGTGAAAGATTGTTTTCAGGCATGGAATCAATGGTAATAGTTCAGATTGTGTAGTTCACTGTGAGCTCTTCTTAATGTACAATTGGAATATCTGGACAACATTGCAAACAAAAAAAGTCTCTATAATTTGAGAACAATATAAGAAGTATCGTTTTCATATAGACACATCAGTTTTATTGTTAAAGATCTAACATTCTGATAATAAAATGCTACTGTATTGCTACTTAGATTACATACATTATCAATGTCTGTATTACAATATTTCTGTTTACAGATAACAATATTTCTGTTTACAGATAACAATATTTCTGTTTACAAATTACAGTATTTCTGTTAAGATTTCAGCATTCCTTCATATTTAACAGTATTTCTGTTAAGATTTCAGCATTCCTTCCTTTATGACAGTATTTCTGTTTAGATTACAGTATGCTATCTAGATTGAGTATTACTATACATACGATTTCGGCATTCCTTCCTATATAACAGTATTTCTTTTTAGATTACAGTATTACTACCTAGATTATAGTATTACTACTGATATAACAGTATTTCTGTTTAAATTTCATTATTACTTCCTAGATTACGGTATAACTACCTAGATTACAGTATTACTTCCTATACAACAATATTTCTGTTTAGATTATAGTATGCTATCTACATAATAGTATTACTACCTAGATTATAGTATTACTACCTATATAACATTATTTCTGTTTAGATTACAGTATGCTATCTACATTATAGTATTACTACTTATATAAACAGTATATTTATGTTAAGATTACAGTATTACATGTACTTCCTAGATTATAGTATTAATACCTATATTACAGTCTTACTACTTAGATTACAGTATTGCTACCTAGATTATAGTATTACTACCTAGATTACAGTATTTTTGCCTAGATTACAGTATTACTACCTAGATTACAGTATTACTACCTAGATTACAGTTTTGCTATCTAGACTACAGTATTACTACCTAGATTACAGTATTGCTACCTAAATTATAGTATTACTACCTAGATAACAGTATTGCTATCTAGAATACAGTATTACTACCTAGATTACAGTATTACTACCTAGATTACAGTTTTGCTATCTAGATAACAGTATTGCTGCCTAGATTACAATATTACTACCTAGATTACGGTATTTCTACCTATACAGATGTAACAATATTTCTGTTTAGATTACAGTANCCTAGATTACAGTATTACTACCTAGATTACAGTATAACTACCTATTTAACATTATTTCTGTTGAGATAACTGTATGCTATCTACATTATAGTATTACTACCTAGATTATAGTATTACTACCTAGATTACAGTATTACTACCTAGATTACAGTTTTGCTATCTAGATAACAGTATTGCTGCCTAGATTACAATATTACTACCTAGATTACGGTATTTCTACCTATACAGATGTAACAATATTTCTGTTTAGATTACAGTATTACTACCTAGATTACAGTAATACTACCTAGATTACAGTATAACTACCTATTTAACATTATTTCTGTTGAGATAACTGTATGCTATCTACATTATAGTATTACTACCTAGATTATAGTATTACTACCTTGATTACAGTATTACTACCTAGATTACAGTATTACTACCTATATAACATTATTTCTCTTTAGATTACAGTATGCTATCTAAATTATAGTATTAATAATTATATAAACAGTATATTTATGTTAAGATTACAGTATTACATGTACTTCCTAGATTATAGTTTTAATACCTAGACTACAGTATTACTACCTAGATTTCATTATTGCTATCTAGATTACAGTATTACTACCTATATTACAGTAGTACTACCTAGATTACAGTATTACTACCTAGATTACAGTATAAATACCTAGATTATAGTATTACTACCTAGACTACAGTATTACTACCTAGATTACATTACTGCTATCTAGATTACAGTATTACTACCTAGATTACAGTATTACTACCTAGATTACAGTATAACTACATAGATTACAGTATTACTACCTAGATTACAGTATAACTACATAGATTACAGTATTACTACCTAGATTACAGTATAACTACCTAGATTACAGTATTACTACCTAGATTACAGTATAACTACATAGATTACAGTATTACTACCTAGATTACAGTATAAATATCTAGATTATAGCATTACTACCTAGACTACAGTATTACTACCTAGATTACAGTTTTGCTATCTAGATAACAGTATTGCTGCCTAGATTACAGTATTACTACCTAGATTACAGTATAACTACATAGATTACAGTATTACTACCTAGATTACAGTATAACTACATAGATTACAGTATTACTACCTAGATTACAGTATAACTACATAGATTACAGTATTACTACCTAGATTACAGTATTGCTACCTAGATTATAGTATTACTACCCAGATTACTGTATTTTTGTCTAGATTACAGTATTACTACCTAGATTACAGTATAACTACCTAGATACCTATATTACAGTCTTACTACTTAGATTACAGTATTGCTACCTAGATTATAGTATTACTACCCAGATTACTGTATTTTTGTCTAGATTACAGTATTACTACCTAGATTACAGTATAACTACATAGATTACAGTATTACTACCTAGATTACAGTATAACTACATAGATTACAGTATTACTACCTAGATTACAGTATAACTACATAGATTACAGTATTACTACCTAGATTACAGTATAACTACATAGATTACAGTATTACTACCTAGATTACAGTATAACTACATAGATTACAGTATTACTACCTAGATTACAGTATAACTACATAGATTACAGTATTACTACCTAGATTACAGTATAAATACCTAGATTATAGTATTACTACCTAGACTACAGTATTACTACCTAGATTACAGTTTTGCTATCTAGATAACAGTATTGCTGCCTAGATTACAGTATTACTACCTAGATTACAGTATAACTACATAGATTACAGTATTACTACCTAGATTACAGTATAACTACCTATATAACATTATTTCTGTTTAGATTACGGTATGCTATCTAAATTATAGTATTAATAATTATACAAACAGTATATTTATGTTAAGATTACAGTATTACATGTACTTCCTAGATTATAGTATTACTACCTAGATTATAGTATTACTAAATAGACTACAGTATTACTACCTAGATTACATTATTGCTATCTAGATTACAGTATTACTACCTATATTACAGTAGTACCACCTAGATTACAGTATTACTACCTAGATTACAGTATAACTACATAGATTACAGTATTACTACCTAGATTACAGTATTACCACCTAGATTACAGTATAACTACCTATATAACATTATTTCTGTTTTGATTACAGTATGCTATATACATTATAGTATTACTACCTAGATTATAGTATTACTACCTATATAACATTATTTCTCTTTATATTACAGTATGCTATCTAAATTATAGTATTAATAATTATATAAACAGTATATTTATGTTAAGATTACAGTATTACATGTACTTCCTAGATTATAGTATTACTACCTAGATTATAGTATTACTACCTAGATTACAGTATTACTACCTATATTACAGTAGTACTACCTAGATTACAGTATTACTACCTAGATTATTGTATTACTACCTATATTACAGAATTACTACCTATATTACAGTATTGCTACCTAGATTATAGTATTACTACCTAGATTACATTACTGCTATCTAGATTACATTATTACTACCTAGATTACAGTATTACTACCTATATTACAGTATTGCTACCTAGATTATAGTATTACTACCTAGATTACATTACTGCTATCTAGATTACAATATTACTACCTAGATTACAGTAGTACTACCTTGATTACAGTATTGCTACCTAGATTATAGTATTACTACCTATATTACAGTATTTTTGCCTAGATTACAATATTACTACCTAGATTACAGTAGTACTACCTTGATTACAGTATTGCTACCTAGATTATAGTATTACTACCTATATTACAGTATTTTTGCCTAGATTACAATATTACTACCTAGATTACAGTAGTACTACCTTGATTACAGTATTGCTACCTAGATTATAGTATTACTACCCAGATTACTGTATTTTTGTCTAGATTACAGTATTACTACCTAGATTACAGTATAACTACATAGATTACAGTATTACTACCTAGATTACAGTATAACTACATAGATTACAGTATTACTACCTAGATTACAGTATAACTACATAGATTACAGTATTACTACCTAGATTACAGTATAAATATCTAGATTATAGCATTACTACCTAGACTACAGTATTACTACCTAGATTACATTACTGCTATCTAGATTACAATATTACTACCTAGATTACAGTAGTACTACCTTGATTACAGTATTGCTACCTAGATTATAGTATTACTACCTAGATTACATTACTGCTATCTAGATTACAGTATTACTACCTAGATTACAGTATAACTACATAGATTACAGTATTACTACCTAGATTACAGTATAACTACATAGATTACAGTATTACTACCTAGATTACAGTATAACTACATAGATTACAGTATTACTACCTAGATTACAGTATAACTACATAGATTACAGTATTACTACCTAGATTACAGTATAACTACATAGATTACAGTATTACTACCTAGATTACAGTATAAATCCCTAGATTATAGTATTACTACCTAGACTACAGTATTACTACCTAGATTACAGTTTTGCTATCTAGATAACAGTATTGCTGCCTAGATTACAGTATTACTACCTATATTACAGTAGTACCACCTAGATTACAGTATTACTACCTAGATTACAGTATAACTACCTATATAACATTATTTCTGTTTAGATTACGGTATGCTATCTAAATTATAGTATTAATAATTATACAAACAGTATATTTATGTTAAGATTACAGTATTCCATGTACTTCCTAGATTATAGTATTACTACCTAGATTATAGTATTACTACCTATATAACATTATTTCTCTTTAGATTACAGTATGCTATCTAAATTATAGTATTAATAATTATACAAACAGTATATTTATGTTAAGATTACAGTATTCCATGTACTTCCTAGATTATAGTATTACTACCTAGATTATAGTATTACTACCTATATAACATTATTTCTCTTTATATTACAGTATGCTATCTAAATTATAGTATTAATAATTATACAAACAGTATATTTATGTTAAGATTACAGTATTACATGTACTTCCTAGATTATAGTATTAATACCTAGATTATAGTATTACTACATAGACTACAGTATTACTACCTAGATTACATTATTACTACCTAGATTACAGTATTACTACCTAGATTATTGTATTACTACCTATATTACAGTATTACTACCTATATTACAGTATTGCTACCTAGATTATAGTATTACTACCCAGATTACTGTATTTTTGTCTAGATTACAGTATTACTTCCTAGACTACAGTATTACTACCTAGATTACAGTATTGCTACCTAGATTATATTATTACTACCTAGATTACAGTATTACTACCTGGATTACAGTATTGCTACCTAGATAACAGTATTGCTATCTAGATTACAGTATTGCTGCCTAGATTATAGTATTACTACCCAGATTACTGTATTTTTGTCTAGATTACAGTATTACTACCTAGATTACAGTATAACTACCTAGATTACAGTATTACTACCTAGATTACAGTATTACTACCTAGATTACAGTATAACTACCTATATAACATTATTTCTGTTGAGATTACTGTATGCTATCTACATTATAGTATTACTACCTAGATTATAGTATTACTACCTAGATTACAGTATTACTACCTAGATTACAGTATAACTTCCTATATAACATTATTTTTGTTTAGATTACAGTATGCTGTCTACATTATAGTATTACTACCTA
>NW_018408010.1:0-695 GCF_002113885.1 Mizuhopecten yessoensis
GGCCGCCATTTTTGATATTTTAGTAATACATGTGGTATTACATCGCTATTGAAAATGAGATATGTTCATAAGTGAAATCTACAACATTAGGCATTAATTTAAATATCTTCCCATGATTTTGTACATTATTGATGCCATTTTATTTAAATGACAGCTTTTTTTTTTTATTGTCACCAACATATTTATATAATATATATTTAATTATAATCATATATTTATGTGTTCTTTCCAAAACCATGAATTAAATTCTATTTAAGCTTCAGTGTTCGGCGGACCGAGGGCTGATATTATTTCAAGTTCAAGTTCGATGACGTAGACATTATACAGCAATAATATATAAACATAAAACATAAAGGTAGAACATAATTCATGTTTCGTATAATAATTTTCTACCTTGAAATCATACAATGAACAGTGTAACATACAGATCGACATTAACGGGGAACACTACCTGTTTCTTTTAAACACTGTCCGATGATGGAGGCGTAATTTTTTGACAATTGTTGAACCGGAAGTGCACAGCTAACAGTATCACACGTGCAATACAACCCATATCAAGGACAAGGACATGGCAATATGTACTAAGTACTAAGTTGGCGTTTTCTTTCCCTGTGAACAGGGCCTGTATTTATGAAAAGGGTGATGCCGAGTGGTTAAAGGGACATCACGTGAAAAGGCGTTTTTTTTTTAATGAA
>NW_018408010.1:1485-2988 GCF_002113885.1 Mizuhopecten yessoensis
GTCAGTGTCACTGCCTTACAAGCTCCTGTAAAAACATAAATCGACGAACCAGTCCTAGGTTGTGATTTTTACTGTGGAGCTTATTTACGTATGACCGCACACAGTGACCCATTTACCGGTTAGAATGTGTCGGCAGCTTTGGTGTAAATAATGTGCCATTCAAATTGTTTACAGGCTCGCAGTGAGTACTGATTGTTGTTAATCTACATTGATGAAGTTTGTTTCTTTATTTGTACAAAGTGTTTTTACAGTCAAACACATTTTAATACATTAAGTTTAATCGAAGTAATTATGACCGAGCGTAAGCTGCTCTATGAGAACGATGTTTACCGTAGCACTGCGTCTAATATGTATCAAATAATTAAAGAATATATGATCGACTTGTGAATCTTAAGAAACTTCGAGGTAAGCGATATTTTTATGTAGGATTTACGTTGTTGAGACCGATATTTCACTTCGAGATATCCGAGTTATTCGAGTTTTCAGAGTTCGAACTATCAGAGTTTTTATTACTAAGATTAAGAAGAGTTTTGGCCGGGACCGATGAAACACTTCGAGTTAAACAGGGTCTTCGAGTTAAACGAGTTCGATATAACGAGGTTCGACTGTATGTTACTTCGCTGTCCCCGTATTCATAGTCCGTTCCAAATGTCCAGTTTGACCACTTGAATTGTTCGGGAAAGCCCTGCTAAAAATAGCACCGATAAGGTCACCTGACTAGGCAGGAAACAGTTTCCAAAGAGGCCCCCAGAGAGGGGCCGTCAGGCAACTGCAACTTCTTACCGCACTATGAAACCAAGTTATATGATTTCTAAGTCCGTATTCAAACTTATTGAACAGTAATTATTCATCATTAGAAGTTAATTGCACACTTGCCAATATTAAGAATTTAAATTTATTTAGCTTTAAACATAAATGTGTTGCCAATAAAACTAAACAAGGGATGGGGCACAAGTTTTTACAATTTTTCACAGCCTTCTCCCGTCATACATTTACAATTAAATGTCAACAATGATAATAGGCATAACATAAAGTAGATATATTTAAACATATATTGAATTTAGTACCAGAATGTGGCCGGTACAGATGGTACGTGTCTAAACACCTTCCCTACACCAAGGGACAAACCTTTCTGATTTTTTTTATATGTTGCCGGGGCAGAGGAGGCCAGTCATTTTGTTTACAAAGAAATGGTGTGCTATGCGCATGCGCTGGTAGAGGGAAATCCCTGAACAAAACGTTGGTCAGACAGGTAGAAATACCGATGATTTTCTTATATTTAATCATTTTTATGAATCTATTTCAGCCAAATCCGATCGTTATTTTCCATAAAGAGTCTCACTTGATATGTTTATGTAGTATTTGAAAAAAAAAAGGAAAAAAAAAGCTACTTCACTGTGATGCCCCTTTACGGCGTCTGGCCGTCTATTCTGTGCTTTAACGATCTTTTTGTAACTAAACAGGTAAAGTCAAAAACAGCAGTTTAAGTTTTTAAATGATATT
>NW_018408010.1:3547-3774 GCF_002113885.1 Mizuhopecten yessoensis
ACAAAGATACTATTATGCAAAGTGTACTCGAATGCTCACACACAGAGCTATTATGTGAGCAGCTCTGGTGTGTACTCAGTACTGTAAAAGATATAGATTTTGTGTTAAATCTTAATGTAATGTCTAATTACCATCTACTTCATGTTCTTCTTGATGGTATTTTCAATTATGACTTATCTCCATATGAACTGGAGGACTTCAGAATAAAATCCATTGTTATTATTACT
>NW_018408010.1:4160-5906 GCF_002113885.1 Mizuhopecten yessoensis
GTATGAAGTGTATTACTGTCTATACTATTATATGATAATGTAGTTTGAGGAGTGTAAATATGTCTATTATATCAATGTGTGATGTAATGTATGATTAGTGTTATACTGTCTATCATCATAATTATCACCGTATAATGACTGTTATAGTACCTATTAAATCATTGTGTTGTGTTTATAGTACTTTATGGTATGATGCGGGTACTATTATTATTCTCTTATGTGTGTGTCTGTCCATGTGGATGTGCGAGTCACTATGTAAGGGTGTGACCATGATTGTGAATGCATTTTCTTCTCTTTCAATAGTGTTGAATTGTACGTGTATTGTTCGTTATTTCTGTAACTCTTCATTTCTGGAGGAAATAAAGGAAATAATAATAACCGTGGTTAAGTGGACCTGGGTGTATTTTGTGTGTAAGACTGCGACATTTATCGCCCTTGTAATACCTCAGTAAAGTGAAGCGTGAAATCAAAACGTAAAGATTAAACTTTGAAAATCAGTTTTTATTCAAAATAAATTGCTCTTATACAAATGAACCAGAATAATAGAGGTTTGATTGCGAGAATGCAATAATGCAAAGGAATGTGTATGATATAATCTCTCCGAGGTATTCGTATAGTCAGTAGCACCGGGCGGACACCGTGACAAACATGTCAATAAAAAGTTAAATTGTAATTATTTAAACTAAAAAAGACGTGACTCTGTATGTCATGCTTAAACGACCGTGTAATCATCACTACGTGCCTTATGTTGCAGAACATACGTGTATGTTTACTTTTGATCACCTAGTTAAATTAGAAGTTTACACATTAATGCTGCAGACATTTGAACAATAACCATATTTTACCCCATTGAATATAACGTGTGTCTCGCCTATTTATGCATTTAGATGGTATCAGTCACTATAAAACAATAGCTGTCGTAGTAGATAAAAATCTGGGTAAAAGTAAAGCATTTTTTTCCCCCGAAAGATTATACTTTAATGGCAGACTTGTACAGTCACTTAATACCTCGCTGTGAAGTCGCTAGAGCACTTTGTAGTCATTTCCACTTGTTCGATGTCAAAGTCGCGTTTAACATGTAACATGTCAGAACTTCCTATATGTCAGAAAATAGTTAAAGCTGCTTGTAAAATTTTCAACACATACATCATAAACTATGGAATAAATACGTAACGGCAGTGTTGCTATCGAAACACTAAAATCATTTTAAAACTACATGTATGTTGTATTTACATTATGTTTTGATTCGTATGCCTTTTCACTCTATTTTTAGTTTTATTTTGGGTGTTTTTTTGGAATACACATTTATGGTAAAATAAAAGCGCCTTTGTTTATAGAATGCACCACATGTGTGCCGTAGCCGTGTCGTCTATACTGTCGTGTTCCCGTATATTTCCCGAGCTATCTAAATACTGCTCTGTAATTGTCACAGCATTTTCCTTTCTGACACAAGTTCCACCCTCGGAGTTTTCAAATTGGTGCAAAACGCTCGACAGAGCCTCGTATTTGTGCCCAATTTGAAAAACCCCTGGATGGAATTTCAAATCCTACACCCCTGAGCGTGAAATATAGTTTTAAATAATGTTGAATAATTATGTAAAGATATTGTTTTTATTGTAATAAATCAAGTTCAACTGGACAAGTTTTACGTATTGAATGGCAAAATCACGCATGCTTACCTGCCGTCAAATCTTTGATTTCAACATATTTTATTGCAAATAAATATTTACAAAAGAATTGGACACA
>NW_018408010.1:13815-81604 GCF_002113885.1 Mizuhopecten yessoensis
TGCATTGATATGTTTATGTAGTATTTGAAAAAAAAAAGACAAAAAATAAAGCTACTTCACTGTGATGCTCCTTTAAGGCGTTTGGCCGTTTAATTTCACTATTCTGTGCTTAAACGATCTTTTTGCAACTAACAGGTAAAGTCAAAAACAGCAGTTTAAGTTTTTAAATGATATTCGGATTTAATGCTCCCAAAACAAATTACTTGCAAAATGTAGAATTTGTATTAATTAATCTCCTGACCAAGACTTGGGCGCAGAATCTGATTTTTAGCATGAGAAATGTTAAGAAATACAGAACCAGAGCTCACAGATATGTGCACGTCCTTGATTGGTTGGTTTTCTGAAGAAGTATACATCAGCGTAAAGAAAATGTTATTTTTTGGTAGAATATGTTCCATGGAAGTTGACTGTTTAACACGCGAAATTCTTATCAAGCGTCTATTCGAATTCAACCTGTCTCAATTTAGTAGAGGTTTTGTTCCCGACATTGTTAATGTTTTACAAAAATACAGTTTGTATCATGTTATTGATGAATTTTTGAAGAGTGGTGTATTTCCAAACAAATGTCAATGGAAGCGTTTAGTCAATGACCATGTAAACAACTATGAACAGTTTAATTTATGTGAAAGAATGAACGCTGATAGGGACTTCTCTCGCTTCACTCTTTTACATAATAAGATACAACCGTATGCTATATGGAAACTTGCTTTACGCTTTCCACAATACAGTCCATGTTTTAAGAAAGTTGTTAAACTTTGTGTTGAAATGCGCGATAATGAAAATATATATTTGTGTCATTACTGTGGATCTATGCACAAAGATACTATTATGCATAGTGTACTCTAATGCTCACACGCAGAGCTATTATGTGACCAGCTCTGGTGTGTGTACTCAGTACTGTAAACTATATAGATTTTGTGTTTAATCTTAATGTAATGTCTAATTACCATCAACTTCATGTTCTTCTTGATGGTATGAACTGGAGGACTTCAGAATAAAATCCATTGTTATTATTACTAAAATTCTTCAATACAGTGGTATTATGTAATTTATCCATAGATATTTGAATGTTGTATACTGAGTAATATGATCACTCATTTACTTGTGTGTACCTCACGCTTCAGTAAGATGAATACATGAAATACATATATTTTTGTATTCATATTAGTAGGTAAGCATTTCCTACGTCTATCCTGTTGATTAGTGCAACTTACTACCATTCATAATAATGTTTGTATTGTATGAATTAATCTTGTGAGATGTATTACTACAACTGAAATAATTGCATGGTTGCGCTGTTTCTTGTGTATTTCACACCACTGTATGACTGTATTGTATGACTTGGTGCAACTGGTTCTACTCAATGTATGATTTATTGTAAGACTTATGTAACAGTAATACTGTCTATAATAATGCTGTATAATTTATAGTGTGATGCTTGTAATACTGTTTTTTACAATGTTGTATGATTGCTTAGTGCGAGAAGTGTATTACTGTCTATACTATTATATGATAATGTAGTTTGAGGAGTGTAAATATGTCTATTATATCAATGTGTGATGTAATGTATGATTAGTGTTATACTGTCTATCATCATAATTATCACCGTATAATGACTGTTGTAGTACCTATTAAATCATTGTGTTGTGTTTATAGTACTTTATGGTATGATCCGGGTACTATTATTATTCTCTTATGTGTGTGTCTGTCCATGTGCATGTGTGTGTCACTATGTAAGGGTGTGACCATGATTGTGAATTCATTTTCTTCTCTTTCAATAGTGTTGAATTGTTCGTGTATTGTTCGTTATTTCTGTAACTCTTCATTTCTGGAGGAAATAAAGGAAATAATAATAACCGTGGTTTAGTGGACCTGGGTGTATTTTGTGTGTAAGACTGCGACATTTATCGCCCTTGTAATACCTCAGTAAAGTGAAGCGTGAAATCAAAACGTAAAGATTAAACTTTGAAAATCAGTTTTTATTCAAAATAAATTGCTCTTATACAAATCAACCAGAATTATAGAAGATTGATTGCGATAATGCAATAATGCAAAGGAATGTGTATGATATAATCTATCCGAGGTATTCGTATAGTCAGTAGCACCGGGGTGACACCGTGACGAACATGTCAATAAAAAGTTAAATTGTCATTATTTAAACTAAAAAAGACGTGACTCTGTATGTCATGCTTAAACGACCGTGTAATCATCACTACGTGCCTTATGTTGCAGAACGTACGTGTAGGTTTACTTTTGATCACCTAGTTAAATTAGAAGTTTACACATTAATGCTGCAGACATTTGAACAATAACCATATTTTACCCCATTGAATATGACGTGTGTCTCTCCTATTTATGCATTTAGATGGTATCAGTCACTATAAAACAATAGCTGTCGTATTAGATAAAAATCTGGGTAAAAGTAAAGCATTTTTTCCCAGAAAGATTATACTTTAATGGCAGTTTTGTACAGTCACTTAACACCTCGCTGTGAAGTCGCTAGAGCACTTTGTAGTCATTTCCACTTGTTCGATGTCAAAGTCGCGTTTAACATGTAACATGTCAGAACTTCCTATATGTCAGAAAATAGTTAAAGCTGCATGTAAAATTTTCAACACATACATCATAAACTATGGAATAAATACGTAACGGCGGTGTTGCTATCGAAACACTAAAATCATTTTAAAACTATGTTGTATTTACATTATGTTTTGATTCGTATGCCTTTTCACTTTTTTTTTTTTTTTTTTTTTTTTTTTTTTTTTTTTTTTTTTGAATACACATTTATGGTAAAATAAAAGTGCCTTTGTTTATAGAATGCACCACATGTGTGCCGTAGCCGTGTCGTCTATACTGTCGTGTTCCCGTATATTTCCCGCGCTATCTTAATACTGCTCTGTAATTGTCACAGCATTTTCCTTTCTGACACAAGTTCCACCCTCGGAGTTTTCAAATTGGTGCAAAACGCTCGACAGAGCCTCGTATTTGTGCCCAATTTGAAAACCCCCTGGATGGAATTTCAAATCCTACACCTCTGAGCGTGAAATATAGTTTTAAATAATGTTGAATAATTATGTAAAGATATTGTTTTTATTGTAATAAATCAAGTTCAACTGGACAAGTTTTACGTATTGAATGGCAAAATCACGCATGCTTACCTGCTGTCAATTGTTTTGAATCTCAGAAAGAGGCCGATTGATGCTGTACTAACTGACAACTAGGTAAATCTAAACTACTATAAAAATCTGTTCATACAAAATGTACACTGTGTATCTAGCATATATACATATTTACACTGCTACCTGCACCGGAGTTTTAAATAAACTGAGTAAACGACAGCCTGCGTATACGTTCTGTGCTTTCTTTTGACGAAATCAGACGTCTTTATTGAAAACCGACTCAAACGACATCTTCATTTAATATTCTCGATTATTTTGACATGCCTTAAAAAACGGTGATCGTGCAGTTATCTACATTAAATACATGTCTTAATGTGCGTAATTCAGTTACACATTGAGAGAAAGCGCATACTTTTTCTCAACCTTGCAACAAGAATGGTGTCAAACTCGAAGATGTTACATCATACTTACATTAGGAGTTGTAGAGTGAATATAACAATATTGTTACTGTTTTAAAACATCAAGTTTACTTTGGCAGAAGGGCACAGAATCTTCCACAGATGGCACCCATTCTCTATGTGCACCTGTTCATACAATACATCAGTACCCCAATGTCCATCTCCAATATAACAGACTGCCATAAGTGACGAAAGCTCATAGAAATACGAACATGTAAATAAACATGGCGACTATTAAGAAGGAATGACTGGAGTTAGCAGTGGCGCCATCTGTCTGAGCCATCAACCTGACCGGACATACTTGTCCGGCTTTATTACTGCCAATCGACCGGATACTGTCCGAGAAATTTTCCATCCAGAATAAATTGACAGTAGCTACGATGGTTGCTCTGTGGATAGAAGAATGTGCCATATTATTTTTAAAACGTTTATTTCATTATTTAAAAATTTAGTATTACATCGACAGATACACATATAGTGTCGCAAGAGACGAAATATTGGTAATTGGTATAATGGTAAAAAAATCTGAAGAAAAAAATGTGTGAAATAAAACTTTTATCATGCATTTTGCAAAAATGTTAGATATTACAAGATAAAAAAATAAGTTATTCTTTACAATTCCATTTAAAAGAAAACCAGCACACCTTATTAGTCATTATTTAACTTAAAAAAGCGCCAGCTGTAACAACGCTCACCCTTGTACAACTGTAATAGATAAATTAATTAATATACCTAAATGTTTTTGACATAAATGAAAATTTGTTAATTTTGCATATTTTTTTATTTTGTGAATTTTAATACAAGCTGGTGTGTATATATATATATATAGTTTATCAAAATATACATTGCGTTTTATAATAATTCCTTTCACATGCTAATGTACTTACCTGAAGAACAATTTCCTGGTCTCATTTTTCGGTTTGTACCATCTCACGACCACATTTTCTTTGTTGATTTTCCATTTGCGGCTGACAACTGCACTCTGTAATACACAAGAACATGCTGAGGCTAAGATGTTTGGGTTATTCCCCTTTAAATGGATTTACATTGGTATATATATACATTATTGCTTTCTTGCATGGCCCGATGAAGTAAACTCAAAAGCAGTAATTTTGTCCTTTCGTTCAAAAGACAATACTGGCAACCAACTGTATATTCAACTATTGCTTATACACATTTTTGACTTTTTGGGTTTAAGAGCGTCGAAACGCCGAAAACAAAGAGTACAGAAAAGAAGTGGAGGATAAGTGCTTAGGTATGAATTACAAATATCAACCACTTGTATGTAATATGACACATTTTCCCTTTTTTTTACAAGCAATTGGGTCTAGCTAATAGTTTGTGTGTGATAACTACTTTGTTGAGTTATACTGTTTACAGGCGTAAATCTATATAAGACACAGAAACTACAGCTGTTTATTAGATAACTTACTTCCCTGACCTTCAGTAGTTATCAGCGTTACCCCCCTTTAATCATTGTTAACTACTCACGTCATGTCGCCCCGAGCAATGGATGAGTTCAACATCATCATAGCCGAATTCTTTCTCGAAATAGCCTATGGGTTCCTCTCGGTCAGTGGCCGAGCAGTCCGCAACACGTGCTTGAAGTGAGAAAGCGTTTATTTTGTACGGTCCTGTCGCTTTTATGGTCACTGGAAAGAAGATAGAATCAAACTGAAGATTAATATTTTCAATTAAGAATCACAAGCAGAATTATTGATTTCTGTAGTATCATTATATTGGAAATAACCACAGAGCTGCATGAATTGTTTCATATTTGAAAATACAAAACATGTAACCACACAACATGAATAGATTTTACGAAAGGTTTACATCAAAACTACGTTTAAAACAAATTGATTTCTTCGATATTGATTCATGGACATCAGTACAACTATTCTAGTCACCAAAGTGGAGACAATACAATTGTGTAGTCTCATTTTGAAACAATTGTATTGGTATGGTCATTGCCATAAATGCCAACTGGACGAGCATGTCAATAAAGCCGTGCCCATATATTGTCAACTTGTATGTCTGTTATCTTTTATAACTTCATGTGATGTTTCTTGTTTGCCTAAACTTCTGCGGAAGACGGAACTTTTAGGAGGCACACCTTTTAGTATCATGTTGAATCAAATCGCCTCTTTAGTTCCCTCATTGGATCCACTCCTTAATCTTATATTTGACCACGTTCATTAGTATTTACCTTTCTTTTTTCCACACTGTTGAGTCTCCATATATAATACCATTATCACGCCTCTTTCCCTCTATCGGAAACATCGAAGTCATTGTTAAGAAATGCAAATCTTAGTAAAACATCCTTGTGCAGCATATTCCTCAATCTCAAATTTTCCACCTGATCAATCATATACTTTATATATCTTGGATACTTTATATAGATTATCAACATCGTATCATGACACGCTGTAATTAGTTACCTTGCTCATGCGACACGCCGTCGTAGATGGTGTCTGAAGTGCTGATCTCATATGGCGGCTTTGTAAGTTGTGAATGAACACCTAGGGCCTCGGGGAACATGTCTTTACACTCTCTCTTGAAGTGGTTAGGGGAAAAAGGGTAGGGGATCGCCGATGCGATGTCGAACGCGCACACAAGTACGAACAGTACACTGACTAGTACGGCATGAGCCACGTGCATCTGTAAAATACAGAATAGTATATGTTAAGGAAAAATAGAAAAATAATTACTGCGTCAACGCAAAGGATGAAATTGGAACTCATAAACAAAAACATGAACCAAAATAACATCGAATCAAACGGAACGTCAACATCTGGAAAGATGGTCGGTGTGTGTAGCGTTGACTACAAATCTAGTGATGTGAGGTGAATTAATTATGTTGTTTCGAATCTAACATTTAATTTAAAGAAGATTTCGAGACTAGTCCTGGCTGAAGTATTGTTCCTACGTATTTAGCAAATCAGTGTGATTAATTCAGAGAAATCTGACAATAAAAAATCCCAGAACATAACATGCTGCCGATACCTTCTGAGATAAAATACATAAATTAACATAATAGATAAAAGTAAAAGAATAGGAAACGATGTGTGGATAAATACATCGATCCGTACATTGTATTAACCCTAACTTATATAAGGATACAAGAACCGATATGATAACATATCAACGAATTCAAACATGAGAAAAGCAGAGCTTTTGCTAGCTAATGTGTCTCACCTTGGTCAAGAACAGATGTTGACGACACGGCAACAGGTCCTAATCAAATGGTATAGCCAACTCGCCAGCTAGACTCTCCGCAAGTGTGAACCATTTAACGTAAGTTGTGATACAGTAATTTGTATTTAGCTAAAGTATGGTATAAAATGATAATCTGTTTTCTATTGCCAGGGGATATGGACGCTGTGACGTTGATGGAAACAATGTTTGCTTGGAAAGTGACTTATACTTTATATAAGATCAGAGTGTTTCTGTCAAATACAGCCGCAGTAGGGAGTGTTTTCATAATAACCCCGCGCTATCCTGGCCTACAAAGCTGAAAAAGGTCCCGCGTTTTTTGCCCTTGGTCATGGCAAAGGTGATATACAGAAACAAGGTAGACTATATCCAGGATATAAATTGAACACACCCCATATAACGACGTTTATACCACTGACAGTCGAGGTAATGGCTTTGAAGAAGGGCGACGGTCAGGAGGTAACCTAAAGGCAAAATATGTTTACTTGTGAAAAGCTGTTCTAGTTTCACATTAGGTTAAATAACATCGGATACAGACATAGTGTTGTCGTATGTGTACTCCTGCACATCATGACGTCACAGACGTACACACTTACATTGATAACATTGCCCTTCAGTTTTAAGATTAGAAAGGAACACTGCAAAAAAAAGGATATTACAGCCATCGGTAATTTCGTGTCCAAGTAAATATATTAACTTGCTATGTATTCCCTACACATTCCTTTCCTTAGTAATAGATCCAGTTTATTTCTGTTTATATAGTTCGCCCATCACAGTTGATATGCTAATTGTTATTTTGATAACAAAAAACAAAAAACACATGCATTACTCGACCCGGTGTACTAGAAAATTAATTGAGTGGATTTGGTTTCGACCGGAGACGCGTTGCATTACACACAAGAAACCATTTGAGGTCGTAATTATGTCCTGATTTTAAATATAAAAAGAAAATAGTCACCGTATTTCATCCCTTTTAAGTCTCTCATAAAGTGTTACTATCTGTGTTATTGGTTACGTTAGGGAAATAATTAAAACCAAAACGTCCAGGTTTGTCATTGACCGGATCTTAATGCATTTTACCTTAAATGGTATTAAAGCGATATTGTAATATCGAATTAATTTGGAATTCAAATATCGGTGTCAATAATTAAGTTACTCAATTACCAATGATACAGTTTTCTTCCCTTTCCGGTTACAGTTTGCTACGGTTATAAGTTAATTAACAAAACAGTGCATCATGTGCATGTTTAAAGTCGCTATACAGATTCGTTAAGATTGAATACTTATAGTAGATATGGTAATAAGAATGAGAAGACCTGTGTAGCTTGAGATTCCGGAAGCAATTGTGGCCGGAATTGCACTAGGTTTGTTGCGATCATTAGTATTTTAAAGGATAACCTATGATTTCAATGACTGTACATATAACATACCGAAGTTTATAGGAGAAGGCTTATATAGGCTTTGCCTGATGCCCCATTCCTTTGCATATTTTTTGCAATAACATTTGTTGAAATAAAAATAACCTAAGTGTTTATGCTTCATGTATCTTGATGAATGTGTGTGCGAGGATATATATATCAAAAGGGAATTTGCAACGCTGCACGCAAGCCCAACTACACCTGCCCTCCTGACCAAAACTCTTGCTAGTACTAATTCTGGCTGCCATTTGTCATTTTACCATATACGTTACGACAAATATTGTTAATTTTCCTTCCTAACAAGTAACATACAAGCCTTCCTTGTTGATTTGCAAAATCCTTCATCTGGAAAGATGAGTTCTTTAAGCTGATAAAGTATGCACCTAGCGATTCCAATATTTTTTAATCTTGAAATTATTATTTCTTTCACCATTTCGCTGATTTAAGTAGGGACTAGCACGTTGTTTTGAGTGGCTATACTGGCGATTAGAACATGAAATTTGGTTTGAACTCGAGACCGATAGGTCATTAATTGCATTGAGTTTAAACTCAAGCTGTAATTTCCCATTGGTTTCATATTTTAATAATATTGAACATTGTAAACTTTTACAGCAAACGTCAGCTTCCTTCAATTTCAAATGACAATGCAACGACAATTAATTGACTAAAACAAGTGTCAATAAGGTGAAATTTTGCGCGGAGAATAAGAAATGCATGTTTTCATATTGGCCGCCAAATTGTCATCTGTTTTTAAAAAAGTAATTGAAAACTTATTATGCGAGCTTTTGAAAACGTCTGTTTCCCTTGTCAAGCAAAGAATACAGCGATTGCACTCATTGCTTGACAAAGGAAACAAACCTTTTTTAAAAGCTCGCAAAACATTACAACCTTAGCATTTTTTATTATGAGATTTGGACGTGGTTTAATCCTCAGAAGGGCAAATGCTTAAAGTACAAAATACTTCATTTTTCAGTAACCCTAATTTGACTTTGTTCAAAGAGGGTTTGGTTTGATTATACATTTTCAAAATACTTTACTTTAATTTTTATTATGAACTTAACAACTATGAAGAACGTGATGAAGTTTACTAGCAATTCTTTGCTGACAGAGTCCTTTAGAATCGTAATTAAAACGTAATGAAGTTTACTAGCGATACTTTGCTGACAGAGTCAAATTTTCTGCCACAAAAACAATTGTTGATGGCCTTCCAACTTGTGCATAAATGACAGTCGTTTACTGTATAACCCTCTCTAATGACCATTAGGTGATACATGTTCCATCTGCTGGGGCTAGTGAAAGAATCTGATTGTCGACTTCTATGTGATATTTGCAAAACACAGAGGCGTATTATTTATCATTTTGTTTCATCACAAAACGATAATTTAAGATAAGTGAGAGCGAAGATAGTATAGGTTAAAGAGAAGGTGAGAGAGTAATGGTTATATCTGATAGGGGAATATACTGTTAAGGTAATAGGATTGTGTCACCATTTCTCAGTAGAATTTGCAGTTATATTGCTTTGAAGTAAAGAAAATTTTCTGCCACAAAAA
Source organism: Mizuhopecten yessoensis (assembly GCF_002113885.1). Taxonomy (NCBI): domain Eukaryota; kingdom Metazoa; phylum Mollusca; class Bivalvia; order Pectinida; family Pectinidae; genus Mizuhopecten; species Mizuhopecten yessoensis. The sequence continues at coordinate 23,574 of NW_018408010.1, forward strand.
AAATATAGGTTGTCAGTCTTTTAAGGATTTTAAATGGAAATGTATGTAAAAAGGTATTTTTGCAAAATAATGTCAATAACAATAATACTGATATAGATTAGTATTGCATTAATGTATATCAATTTAATAAATGCTGAAATTGTGTAAAATTAATTATCTATAGACGATTGAAAATTGACATTTTATAATAAAACCATATTATACACATAGTAATTGCATGTAGTAGTTATCGTTCTTGAAAAACTTCACAGTAGTGAAATAGGTAGCCGGTTTCCTGAAGTACAGAAAAATGGAGACATGTGACTCGTTGATAAAATAACAACTGAATGAATGTCTGGATTGCTTTGAAATACCCTAATATTGAGAGAATACACTGTTCTGTCAGTAATAAACATACAATATTCATCAGTTTAATATTAAACATTAGAATATGCGGAAATTGTGATACTGTCTCCCTACATTGGATTTTCAACTAGGGATGTATTTCCTATTTCCGTTTAGCAATACACTCTTATGACCTTAAATATCGGAAAAGTTGACCATTTTAAGGTAGACAAATTGAAACAAGGTGAGCAAAAATGCCGCTATGTTACATGTACTATGCATAGATAATACCTTTTTGATAAGGGCTTACACACTGTTTTAGTAATTTATAATATCGTACTGGAGCGGCAAATTGATCACTGGTTTTATCAGCATTCAATGTACATGTTGCACATGCCAATGTTTTTTCGATTCCGGTTTATTCAATTTATTTTCCGTTTGTTAATTTGAATCTTTTCTCGTACATATTTAGACATAGTATGTCGGATAAAAGGATGAGCTGTGTATTGGATTAATCATAATAAAATTTAAAAAAAGAAAAAAAAAACACCAATATGTGTTTATTGCAAATTGAATATCTCAACACCGATGTAGTTTCTAGATTTATTTGCATATATTTGTAGAAACAAAGTTTTACCCACGGATATTCTAATAAACGATTTGTAATACAAATGATAATAATTCGAGGTTCGTTTATACCGCTTTATCACAACCTAGTTCGTAGGTCGTCTCAAGCGGTTCACAAATTATTATCCGTGGTTATAGGGTCTTGCAACCAGCCAATATCTTACTCAACTCCCTGCGTAGCATACAGCTGGTGCTGCCATATCAGTGCTCACAGCTAGCATTCAATAAGTATAGCGCTGCTCAACCACGTACTCATTTACAGCTGAGTAGACTGGAACAAGCGGAGTAAAGTGTCTTGTTCAAAGATACAACACAGTGCCGTGCCGTGACTCGAACCCTTCGGTCACGAGCCCAGCGTCCTACCATTAGACTACCGTGCATCCTACCGTACCTTTGTGTGTACAGTTATTCAATTTTAATAACATGAATCAACTGTTTTTAACATTTTGAAATATAGTGAATCATGCTCAAATCTTCAGTAGTCTACATAAAGGTATAAATCATCTCTGTTCTCATATTAAGTAAGACAACTCTACAATACAAAAAAAAAAAAAAATCAAAAAAAAAATCAACATCTTTTTAGTTTCAAGATGGGTTCTGATTTGATTTCTTTTTTGTCATATTCATTTTCTCTGCTAAAAATACTTAAAATGTTTTGGTCTTTTTTTGAGTAAAAAGAATCCAAAGTTTCCGTGAATATTACAATGATAATAAAAAAAACCCAGCTAAACGTCAGTGCTGCAAAGGTCTAGGACTACTGAATTAACTCTTTCATGATTTGTGTGGATGTATTTATTGATTTTCCTAATCAAGGTAAGCTCTAAGTACCCTTAATTTTACAAAATATTTCTCCTATTATCTTACAGAGACACCATGTGCCGTTGGTATGCCTGTCATGATACAATTCTAAAACGGATCAATATGCAATGGAATTATTAATAATATCAGACAGCGCAAACGGTATATAGGATACTGCTCATTGGGGATAAATCATACTGCTCACATGGTACATATCCTTAGTTAATGCTTTTCACCAGAATGATAAATGTCAAAAATGATTAAAAGTTCCTATAAATCAGCAGAAACCCTTCCTTTAGTTTATTATTTTCATATATTAAATATTAATTGGTTGTAGATAAGACACATATTGTTGCCTATAAACAAATCATTGACTGACATAAAACACATAACCTAACGCTGCAACCCCTTTCGCCTAGTCGACATACATATATGGCATGTTAACACTTTAACACTACAACACTGCAACACAAATGTGTATGGACATTGTTACATCGCAATTCATACTAGAAACAATGGAAGGAGGGGGATGACTGTCGATAGAAATAAGTTGTCGCCGACTTATGTTGAAACTAGCCGAGAAACTGAATTTTCTTTCGTCTTCTTCTTGTGTAGAAGACCAAGACCGAGAACAAAAAAAACCGTCCAGGATGTGGGAAGGATTGGCGTTAACACGCCAGTAGTATTTTCCAAGCATACCACGCTGTTGTTTACTTCCGGTTAATCGCAGTCCAGTATCGACCGAGGTAATGCAATCGGCTTCAACATTGGTTTTCAATGACCCAAAATCAAGTGTCCAGTTCATCGCAGAAAAATACTAATAAGCAGAGCAACCATGGTAAACGAAAGTGTGTTGACTTCAAATGACTTGCTTGCGCTATTTTCTTTAGCAAGAGATCCGGACGATGGCGGTTTATTTGTTATGGTCTCTGATTGACAAGATATCCCGTCATCCTCTGCTGTATCACTGATGTGACGGATGACCTCTGATTGGATCCCGACCCAATATGTCTGTTCGTCATCCACAACAGTAGCACTAAAAATGGTGAGATAATCAAATAATTAGGACCACAAAACAAATTGTTTAAGAAACAGTTCACTCACATAACAATAATTTTACAACATGAACAGTTAATTAATAAGAATGATTAATTTGAACTACACAGAACTGTGCGTTACTTACAGTACTGACCATTAAAACAGGAATTATGTTCAAGTATATCTATGAACAATATACACTGTACCTTTAGCAGGTTTCAGAAGCTTTCTTCTGTCAATGCTATGTCAAGTCAAATTACATATACAAATGTAACATAGAATCATTTGACATTAACTTGATATAACAACATTAACACAGTATGTAATTATGACACTCACTAGAACCGAATCTTTCTCTGTTCAGTAGCCGGAACTTTCCATGTAGCTTCCATGCTATCATCCAGTCCCCAGTTAAGATTCGTTATTGCGCTCTGGTTTTAGAGAAGAAAAAATATTTGAGATACAGTATCAAGTATATTTTCAATAATATTACTCATAGTATATATTGAGCAACAACGTTGTTGAAGCCTTTAAGAAATTGTGTTATAGATAAAGATAGATATTCCAAGAATTGTGTAAACATTTCGCCACAGGCAAACTGTGTTTTGTTTGTGTGTTTGGTGTTTAACGTCCTCAGAACAGCAAGGGTTATATAAGGACGATGGCAAACAGAATCAATTTAGTTTATCATAAACAAATGCTTGCATAAAAACGGTTTGTGGTTAAGCGAACTTCGGTTTAATATCTGTACACGTTTGAAGTTTAGCCTTGTGATATTGCAATAATTTAAATATACAAACAATGGCGTTTTAAAGGAATTTGGTGGTATACCGATGGCATCCTCTACATGTAACGATTGTCACGTTTTATAAGATAAAACCGTTATGTTATTGTTACGAATTACAAATGTAAGTAGGATCTAAAAATCTGAAATGTATTGTTATTAGTTGGAGGTACTTACATTTGTTTCCTTAAAGCAGTTGATGGGTTTCATTTTATAAGATCCTTCTACATTGGTGAAACTTCCAATAGGCATCATGCTGCCAGGTTTTCCCGGAAGCGGACATTCGGCACTCCTGGCCTGTATAAGTATACCTCTTATTTTGCGTGTTCCGGTTGATTTGACAGTTACTTTAAAGACATAAAGAGTTGGTCATTACTACACAAATATTCTTTTTAACTTTTTTATATAAAAAAGAGCTTTCATTATGAATATGGCCAAAGGTAACAGTATGAAATCAAAGGTTCTGTCAAAATATCGTTATAACCCGCTCTTGCATAAGCCTTGTACAAATTCAGCTTACCAAATTACTACATGTAAAACATAACAATCATACAATGAACCAGCCTGACATTTGGTACACCCCCATGGTAAAATCGATTGAATGGTTAAAATTCTTCTTGAGTGTCAGCTATTCTTCAGATTGACCTGGCAGGGAGTATCCTTAACCTACCTATAAGTTCCATGCCTACACCGTGCATGTTCATGCTGACGCTGATATTATATGGAGGTGGCCCTCTCTGAGGTGGTGACGTCAGCTGTGACGGTATCATCTTCCTGCAGTCCACATCTGTCTCACCAAACGGGTAAGCATTGGCCAGGGAAAGCAACGCTAACGAGATGGCTGCTTGGGTCAAGGATATGCGGTCAAATGTCATGGTCTGAAATGAAAGTTTTTTTTCACATTTTAGGAGGTATTGTTATCACTCAGGAATCGTGCAGCTAGGACACGTATTTGAGCATTCCATTGGATTACAGAGCTTTCTCTAACATACACCAATATCTATTAAATGGTTTTTGTTATGGAGGATTCCCTCAATTATTATATTCATTGTTGATACATGTTAGTTATAACCAACGATAGCGTTTTGAGTTTAAAAAATACAATGGGGCTAGACTGGGGTTCGAACCCAGCATTTCAGATATTGTTATACTTTATGCTGCTCTAACCGACATAGCTATCCCGTCATCAGAAGTGTCCTGGCTCAGCTGTACTACAGTAACATCCAAATCGAAAGTAAAGGGAGGTCAATGTAAACACACTTAGCAGTAGGACAGGGATGTTAAATATTGAATTTATTTTCAATGCATGAAACTTATTTTAAGATATGAAAGAAGTTAACAAACATGTATGATGAAATATCGAGTCACATCCTTATGGACGCAAATCAATTATATGCACGTCGTATGAAACCTGTTGTAGCTTATTTTTAAATATGACTAACGCTTTTCATACAGGCATACTCCGTCCTATGTGGATTTTTTTCGTGATTTTTATTGTTGATTAATCCAATACAAGAAATTCACAACACATGCGATCGATGTTAAAGCGTTTGTATCGCCAATGCAAACGGTATGCATGTAACAGTCTAACATCACTTATGTGTTTGATTCTTATGATGATCTCAAATGTTGCTAAACGGAAGGAGAAACATCACAATGACACTGATCTCACAGCATTCATGGTCGTATGAAAATGTAGACATAAACCTTAATACTAAACTATATAAAGATTACATGTGTTTATATCATTCAAACAGTCATCAGATACAGTAGATCATTGCATGTTTATTTAAGTTGAACACTCAACGATTATCTGAGTTGGTACGAACACAAATAAAAAAAAATACATAAGATAAAGATGTGTAGGGTATATTGAGGTCAGCCCATCGATTGTACAGAGATAAGAAGGCTAGCTATAGCCGCCTTAATGACTACAGCAAGTCCTTCCTATGGACTGCAATCTGTCATAGCCGGACACTCGCTTAACGATAACGACATGTCATGTGACCAATCAGACGTAGAAGAAACATTGTTTTGACATGGACACATGATAGTGTTTACTTGTATAAGTGTACTTGTCTTGTTTACGGGCCAGAAGAACAGGTCAAATGACAGGTGTTAGCATTTATGAGAGCATGTGTATAACGTACTCCAGATTTTAATTGTTTTCATACAATTGCTATTGTAGATGTAACAAACATAAATATGAAAGTCTATTGTCCCCTTTCACGAATATAGATAAGAACGTAAACATGCATCAGTGTACTATTATTTTTGTGAGAATGATGTTCATTCGGTAATGAATATCGCCGGGATAAAAACAAATTTGCGAGGGATAGTTTCCTTGTCTACTTTGATTAATAGTGTGTGGTGATCTAACGAAATCATGCTACTTTAAAAGCATTTATCTAAATAATAAAACACAAATAATTCTAGATCGTTTATGCTGTAACGACTTAAACCAGTAGAGACTAACTGTTAATCGTAAAAAGACTGTAAAATGAGTCATTCCCTTAATGCGTTACAAATAAATAAATACCATAAATAAATTCTCCTTTAAAGGAGGATCATAATTAGTGTATACTCTAAAGAGTTATAAATAGGTAAAATATATGTATCGGTTGTTGAAATACACATTACACTTTAAATACGAAACTAACGGCGGTACATTTCATATGTACTTATCAACAACACATTACAGCACTAAAAATGTCAAACACAGCATTTGTAAAACCTGAATCACGGTGCGCTCTGGTAGGTCTGCACGCGCCCTCGGGGCGCAGAGGTCTCGACCTCACCCCAAACACATCAACAACGTGTGGCGCTACTGTAAAGGTGCATTTGTATGTGTGCCAATTGCCTATAGTAATTTTGCGTTTTACTTCTTCTAGAATTGTTTCAATCAAGTTTGTGCATAAAATTACAACAAAATGTAAATAAAGCGTTATGCAAATTTTCTATCGGATAGTTAACGTTAGTTTGCTTTTAAATCATAACTTTTCCTTCCATAAATGATTTTTTCTGATATAAGGGTTCCTTTTGTGTACTAGCTTGATACAAAAATATAGATGGTGAATACAATGTAGCAAACAAACCAGGTTATTTTGGTTTATGTTAGAATGATAAAAATATGCTTCACTAAATCCTTTTACTTATTCAGTATGATTAAAAAACATTACATAGATAAAAGTATTTTTTCGAACAATGTTGGAGAAGAAATTGCTAGAAATTTGATGTCAATTCAATAAATGATTTAATGCACGTATTTTTCTGTTTTAAAAGGATATGTATACATATGATCTATTTATATAGGAACTTACACGACTTTCCATTTTTTGTTCTTAGACTCCTTTTATAAATGGTATATAAATCCAAATGAATTTAAAAATTAATCGCATCCTGCAGGAGTTAAAATCTTATAGAAAAAATTCCAAATGAAAAATATTAATGAAAATAAAACGGAAAACTACGCAAATTTAGTTGTAACATTAGCATGTAAAAAGTATATAAGATGAATGATAATGCTCTAAGCTTGTTTGAACTCTCTCACTTACCGTAGATACGTCTGAGCCTGTTGCCGGGTCAGCTATAAGATTATGTGGCCAGTAGTTTTCTTCCATATATAAGAGCGTGCCAACCACACAGACAACCATAATAATTTATCACCGTCGCGCTTTGTAGGGTGCAGTGCTTACTCATAGATCAACGGTTATAATGACCACTGTCATTTGTACTGTCCTCCCCCACTGACCAGACGTCTTCCTGAACACAGGGGAGGTCTTCTCAACACATCCGATTGTAGATCAGTCACTGAAACTGTTTAAGTTAAAAGAAAAGCCTTATTTGGCCCACCAGCCATACGTATCCCCATCAGAGATGTTGCAGAACAAATGATTGAAAACTTATCAAGATAAATTAGATCAGTCACTGAAACTGTTTAAGTTAAAAGAAAAGCCTCATTTGGCCCACCAGCCATACGTATCCTCATCAGAGTTGTTGCAGAACAAATGATTGAAAATTTTTCAAGATAAATTAGATCAGTCACTGAAACTGTTTAAGTTAATAGAAAAGCCTCATTTGGCCCACCAGCCATACGTATCCTCATCAGAGATGTTTCAGAACAAATGAGTGAAACCTTAAAAAATAAATAAGATAAATAAGGTAGTAAATATTAACGATGAGATAAATTTTGGTAAGTAAGATATCTTACAATTAAAATTAATTTAAAAAAAAAAACATTTACAATAGGGTTAACGTGTTAGTAAAACACCAAACACTAAGACTTATCAGAAATCGATGAAACAAGAATAATTATAATAGTTAGTGTTTGACTGACTGTCTTAGTAATGCTTACCTTATAACTTAGTTATGTCGTCGACGCTTTAAAATGAATATTCCAAACAAAATCGTTCCCGAAGTGAATGTATAATAATATTTAGGATTCAATCATTTGTATATGAAATACAATGAAAACTTACTAGATGTCTAGAATAAAAAATATCCGGGTTAACTTATCATCTGACCCAAAGGAATAAGGAAATGGGGCTTTAAATAAATAAATAGATAAATAAAAAAACTACTTAGAGCCTGGATTTTTTTGTTTGTTCTGTACTGAAGTAGTTAATTTGTATAATTTGAATAAAACAACCTTTATACGTATGCACAGAAACAATGATTGTAATTGAATTAGATATGTTAGAATATACTTAGAAATATCAAAACATGTATTCTTAACATGTTCTAGTTATAATTTTACTACACAAGCTCTCGGCCACCAAGATCGCTGGACATTTTACTTTTCAGTATGGCTCTAAATCATATCGGGTCAAAAAGTCGAGCCGGAGACGATGACGTCAGATATCGAGGACCAAACACTAAAGGGTGTTCACCTAACATATGTATAGGCTTCAGACAATTATTGATTTGACTATGCGTTCCGTTTAAGAAATACCATTATATAGCTCTCTTTAACATGCTGTCCCCGGGTTTACAAAGGTTGGTTAGAGTGAACCAGTTGTAAGGGAAATTTTCAAAATTGGATACAATAAAATCAAGAACATCTAATATCAAGGCGTTGCTAACGATTGGTTGACACAAATGAGATTAATAGGTTTTGAAAATTAACTTTGCTTTAAAAACCTTAGTTTCTCATTGGCAACAATTTAATTTTTTCACTGACCACTGGTTAAAGTGAACCATCTTTTGAGCAACTTGGGCTTGGTCGTATTTATTTTAACATTTGGGTCGTTCTTATAATTTGTTATGTTCTTGCTGATGGTTATTAATATCTAAGATATATTATTTCAATGGATTTAATAGGATAGAAGATGAACGCATGCAACTACTAGCCCCTATGTCCATATCATATAATAAAACAATTTAATTAAAAAATCACTCCCGTTGTTACATTTGTAGCTAGCTAGGTGATAAAATTCCGGTTCAAGATATTTCCAATGATTGTCCAAACTGATTTCAAAGTCTCTAATTTTATTATTTCCGGCATTAGCTTCCGACAGACAAACAAGGGACTTTGATCTCCCACACGTTCAGATGTTATGTCTAGAAAACCATAACATTCTCTTGGTGATACATTATTCGTGTTTCCGCAATGGGAAACAATTACCATGAACCATGCCGTCACAATGGTTGATGACGTCACAATGGTTGATGACGTCACAACGGTTGATGACATTCCAAGGCATTGTTACTTGAAAACACAAGAACATATGAGAATATAAAACATACAAACTCCCTCCATTGTTATGATATTGAGCTCATTTCAGTACATCAGCTAGCAGAGGATATCCAGACAACAACATCAACTCATCGAAATGAATATCAAGTTAACATAATTATGTCATGTATCATCACGCGCTGCCTCATGGCTAATTCATATACAATGTATACAGCAGTGTCCATGTGTTGCTGGGTTGTGAAGGTTAATGATGTGTTTGAGTTTTATTCTTGTGTACTCTTCATTAGTTTGAGTTTCCTGTCGAATCCAGATATAGAGTATTGTATGACTCGATTAACTATATGAATAGGAATGCCAAATGTAAACCCGCCAACGTTGTGAATATTGTTTATAGGTATTATTTTGATTTGGTTAATGACATTTCGTCCAAATTGAAACCTCAGGATGTTTTACCGGATCTTGCTAGTACACCTTCGTCCTTCCAACTGTTCTTCTATGACATACTTTAAAATATGATAAAGTAATGTATTTAATAGGGAAACTGCTTTTGATTTGTTGTCAATACTTGTGTAACTTATTTCCATTTGGGGTTTTTTTGGAAGCAGACGAATGAGTAATCACTTAAAATATTTTCCATAAATTAAACTTGTGTATTTAAAGTATTAGTATCAATGTCAAATTTCTTACTCGAGAATACATTTCAGTTTAAAAATGGTATTGAGGTCAGTAAGGTAAAGGTAAGAGAACGCTTGTCATAGACAAATGGTTTCTACTTGTCAAACAGGCTGCCTACGGAAGTGAGTCCCCAAGGCAAGAAACCGGAAGCAGAGTATTCTTATTAATATAGCGCTGTGTCATCCGGAAATTCTCGACTATTGAGTCATACTATTACAAAAAAACATTTTTACAAATGCTCGTGCATTATAACCGTTTTTGTACCTCTCTAGAAATAATAGTGGAACAGGTGTTTAGTTCTATTTTTTCTGCAGCGATGTAAACATTACAATGTCATGTCAAATGTATTGCCGCGAAGAGTCCTCAAGTAATGGACATTTAGTGCAATAAATTCAGCAAAACATACAGGAAATCAAGATTTACTGCACCGGTTTATATCACTTCTATATGGGTTTGCTACGAACAATGATCCGGTTAACCCACCATAGCCGGGATTGTTGATACAGTGTTAATGTAAATAATGCAATACAAAATAATTTTCCTCAAATTACACAAAAACATTTCAGTATAATTTTATCAAAAAGATATTCACATTTGAAATGTCGATTTCCTGTGTCATAACAAGCTACAACAGCTGGATACAAGCTATTTTTGGTCTATGAATTCGATACATATATATGTACTACTTAAAACCGAAGTTACTGTGCGTGAGTACTTGTGTAATATCTAATTAAACTTCTTTCAAATCTTTTCAGCAATATATAGTACATCTTGTCTTACCCCATGAATAATTTCAAATATTTGAAATTAAAAGAATATTTTGTCAGATATAGTTTTCATATTAAGACTAAGATGACCAGTCTGCTTGATTGTACAATTTCATACCGTTTAAACGTGAAATATTTTTAACATTCTGTCGTCATATAAACTAAACGGAGAAGATTTATCATTTTTTGTGAAAGTAAATAAATAAGTGATTTTTGTTTTTTACATTTCTTGTTATTTACTACCAGAGGATGAGCAGTGGATGAGTCACGTCTTTGAAAAATTACCCTTCACGTACATTACTACGCATCACGTGATCCAAACAAATAGGGCCCAATTTTTATTAGATCTTTTTTCTGTAACACATAATACAAATGATATAGAATAAATCACCGACAGTGTTTATACATAAAGCTGACAATGTTAAACCTTTCTCAGCAAGTAAGTGTTTAGAGGGAAATTACCCCAAACATATTTGGTTTAGTTTACAAACAGTACTCAGTATATGAAAAATGTTTAATGTGTTTATCTAAAGCATGATGAAAACATTGAGTACAAAACAGGACTTACGCCATAGTAAAACATTACATTACCAGGTTTAATGTAAAGTGTAAAACGTAAATATGCAGGTGACTTGAAATTAACTTGATGCTTTAAAAAGGGTAACATTAATGTTGAATGCAAAACTAGCAAATATTTCTAAATAAACGTAATTAATAAAATAATAATCAAATTAATGCCTTAATGACCCTGTCCTCTCTTAGCCGTGGAGGTGAAAATATTTAATCAATGACCAAAGTCCATATGAGTTCATTGTTATCTGAGGAGATTGTACCTGAAGTGCACACACTGTTCAGACAGGTATGTTGTATGTCTGTCAGTGTACTGCCATCAGTCGCCAGGCCACTGTCAGACTAGACAGGTAATGGAGTCCAGCTAATGGTTTACAAATAAGAAGGTGATACTTGATGTATTACTGTTGTAGCCAGTGTAGGCCTTAGACTATTTTACAATGGCTATATTTGTGATATTCCCCTTTCTAGATCACGACTTGAAAATTCATTATTACGATGATGTTCTTTTATTTTACCACAAAAAGCACAATTCTAAATGAGTAATTTATAGCATTTTTGGATAATGATAAAATGTGATCCTTTTGACAAGAGGCAGCATGCGTTCAACACATTATACAGTAATATCTTAAGTTGCTTACTCCGGAAAGAGTAAACCCAACCAGAGATGTTGATTTACATACAACCCATATCAAAACCTCAAAACATAGGATAAGACATTTGTCTGGATATGTAAATATAGACCTTTCTTAAAATATCTTTCTCCATTTTTAAGTATGTAATGCTTAGCTTTTGAGAATGTGACACTTTTGACTATATTTCTTTCGTTAATAAACAAGTATGTATCTAATATTTGAAAAAGATTGGTATATTTATTGTCGCAAGTGGCAGCAAGGTAAAAGATGTCATCCATAAATGTAATTTTAATAAAACAAAAATACCATTAACAGAGAAACAAAAGTGTCGGTCTAATATCACGTCAGAAAATGATTGAAGAAATATCCTTTTTGATTTTTTATATTAATATACCATTCATGTTACAGAAAAACCTATTATTTCAATCAGCTAATATGCTAAAATCAGAAATGATAAAGCCTCTACCGATAGTCTTACTATAAAGTCATATTTCATTGGAATGCAAATGGCTCGATTACCGATTAATATTTAATATTATGTCTCATTGATAAAAACTCCAAAAATATATCCCTGAACTTTTTGGATTAATCTAGTGCATTAATTCTCTAAGCTTAGGAGAGAGGCTTAAGTTAAATTAATTATTCTGAAACTTGGGTTAATATTCATGCTATATGGACAGCAAAATATCGATATTCCGAATTTATTGGAACCGAACTTCACGAAACACGACAGTATTCGTGTATCCGATTTTGCATTAACGACGTTCGATTGAGTATGCATTTTTTTTACCTCGGTCAAGAAATGATTCAAAGAATACATATCCGTTTCCTTTAGATAAATATGTAACTGTTATAGCATGCACGATTTTAGTGCTAACACTGATAAATAAACTGCATACCGGGTAATTTTAGCAGCAGTTTTTGTTATAAGTTTTTGCCTTTTTCGCCTTCTTGAATGAGGGCGAAGTTATCATCACAGCTTACATTAGACAAGAACATAATTTACATATTAATAATATGTGAAAGGCGAAATAAACCATGATCGAATTTGGACTTCACAGACGAAAGGTAGACTTAGCGAAAATGTCACAGTATGCATGAAAGTCTCTTTTTTTCAAGAAAAATACGACTACAATAGTGTGAGAGAGGTTGTTGGCTGTTTATTAGACATTTTATTTCAGACATTGTTGATCTGGACGTGATGTTCAATATCAAATTCAAATCGATGTGCAAATCAGAGTGCCCATCTCTTGTTTATTTCAAACGTATTAGCATGTGTTTGTTACTTTTGTGGGTAATAAAACAGTTTACAGTTCAGCTAAAAAATATTCTTATTGAACTGAGATACTTAAATGAAAACAAAAATAACTGTTTGAACAAGTTACATTATTACTGTGTTTATTTTACTGATACATGGTCATATTTGCACAAAAAAATAAGTATATGAAATGCAGATGTGACCAAAAAGCATTGATACACCAATCTTAGCAGAAAAAAACATGGTCAATTTTAATTCAATTTATCGTCGAACCTTTTGACTTTCAGACCAGGAAGTTTAATATGGATGTTTAATAACACAGGTATTATTACTGCCTAACAACCTATCAAAATATTTTGATGGAACCCTTTTCAATAATTGGTTCTAAAGAATTAAAATAAATGTTGACCTAACCCTTGACACGTTTTATATATGATTGGTTATAAGCAAATACGAATAACCAGAGTGAACGGTATATTCAGTAAACAGTTTTTTGAAATGTGATATCAGTTAAACCTATGGCAGACTAACTTATGACTTCAGGCTTATTATATACGTGTCAGGTGTGTTGATAATGAAAATACAACCCAATGAAAGGATAACAAATGATAACTACTGTCGATTGTGGTCAGGTGTCAACTCAGACGTGTATTATCAGACGGCTATATATCACCACATATATATGTATCATTATGTTAACCTCTATATTATCAGTATAGTAAATCACTATGTAGTATCTATCATGTACTGCTGAATATCATCAAGATCATGCTAAAATAAGTACAAACGAAACGAAGCGGGATGTAAATATTCTCGGAATACACCTCTACGTGATGGAGGATTAACTAAACTTGACACACACTCCCTTCAATGTTTACCAAATGGCTGGTTGTGTATAGACACTTGAAGGATGTAGTTTGCCGTCATAAATTATTCATGAGCTGTGACGTGATTTGACATACGAAACGTATAGATGAGGTCGAAGGAGACGGATACGTGTAGTAAAGTTTGATGAGATTTAACTTTATAACAGGTTCTACCACAGATCAAGCCACATATGCCCAGATCAGGAGTTGTCATAGTTGCCGAACGTTGAGGTGTATCACTGACATTTGTGTTTTGGGATTAATAAGTACCGTAAATTGTACTCAAATATTTTTCAGTGTCGTGATTATTAATTTTAAGAAAAAATTACCCTTCCAGAAAACGTTTACTTATACGACTCGAAGATTATAAACAAATTTCAAAATGGAGGAACCAGACGCTATAAGAGATAAGACGGGATGGAAAAGTTATGGAACAAGCCAGGCTATTGGAATGCCCGATTTAAAATTGGAACCCGTAACGGACGTTAACAGGATCACCAAAAACAATTCGAAATGTGAAGCTATCAAAATGACACTAAAAGATAACCTATTATTGATTCTGCTTATCATTTCTATGGGAATCGGCGTTGGCCTTGGAGCAGGGCTGCGTTCTGTTGACCCTCCATTTACAAAGAGACAGATTCTTTACCTCCGTTTCCCTGGTGACCTATTAATGAACATGCTACAGTTGTTAATCCTTCCACTTATCATGTCCAGTCTAGTGTCTGGTCTTGCGTCTCTAGACACCCGGTCATCTGGCCGGATAGGTTTGAGGGCGGTGGTGTATTACTTGACCACTACCCTCGCTGCAGTGGTCCTTGGTATCATCCTGACCGTTAGTATCCGGCCCGGGACCAAGGGAGGGGAAGTCGAACCCTCGGGCGAATCCAAGATCGTGGAGCCTGCAGATACTTTCCTTGATCTCCTCAGGTAGGTTCAGCTATCTTAATATCATCATGTTGTTCCATCTACTACCATCTCAATAATTTCTGAAGGAAGGACAAAAGTCACACTAAAGTAATTGCATCTGAAAAATGGGAAGTGATACAGTATGTAAAAAGGAAAAAAAGTAATTATACTGCACCATACTACTTTTCCGTTCTATTTCTTCTTTGAACATGTTATAAATAATATCAAGAATGATATCAAGGACAGTAACTCATGATGTTAATAAATGGAGGATCCAATCCTGACAGACCTGGTCTTTTCAAAACAAAAAAGATTGGGCAATAATTAACAGCACATGTTGTGATCCTTAGAGAGAACATGCATCATACACAACTGGTTCTATTCACAAAGATAAGATTCTTTGTATCATAATGCCCAATCTGAATTAGCTTTTTGTAGAAAGTAACATAGCATGATGTCCGACAATACTTTATATTATGACGTCAAATTAAAATAAAAATCATTCTATTAAAGCACAACGTAACAAACAGCTGGTACGGACCATACCTTGTTTTGTCTAATATGATTCATGTTCAATATTTTTTACATGTGAGGTTGTTATACAGTGTCATTAGCTAACATCGATAGCGTAAACAATGTGGTTTAAACAGGATGTTCTAAGAAAAACGTTTTGTTCAATTGTTTTTAAGGATATAAAGATTAGAGATAACTAAGCCGTTTTAGATCATTCAAATTGTCAGTACTAATAAATATAGAAAAATAAACGGGAACGAATCCTGAACAACAGGTCCTGACTCAACACGATCACTTCAACAAATTGTAGTAAGATTAAGCTGACATTTTAATTAGCATATTTACCACCACATGCTCATGCAAGTAACACGGCATAATTTCTTGTACGGCTTTTTACATCTTACACTCCTGACACAATTAAAAAGACAACCACAGGTGACGTTGCGTCCGACACAGAATGAATTTAGTTACGCAAGCATTCTCTTAAAACGATGAACAAGATGTTCATACGAAAGGTAGACATAAGCAAATGCCTATTTGTAGTAAATAACATGCCCTTTTCTGTTCTCAGTATCTAGATTTTCTATAAAGGTGTATCCTTTTGACTAATAAAGGTTTTGTACCTGGAAAGTTTAAATATACTCCGCTAAAATTTCAATAAAGCTTTGTGTTCGACTAGAGTCAACATAAAAACCAATATCCATTAATGATACAGTTTTTCCTACGCGAGCGTTTCTGTACCGCGAAAGTTTTCAACAGCCAAACAACGGAAAATTTAGCACGCGAATAATTCCACTTTTTCAGTATTTCAATAATATATACCATTCTACTTGAAATGGTATGACTACATGCAGTACTATGTGTTTGCATTTCCCACAGAGAGACTCAAGAACTTCAATTAATCGCATACGCATTGGAGTTAATATATAAACATTATAGTCAATACATTTCTTATTTTACGCAAACAAAGGAAAGTTTTGTACACCTAGCCTACAGTGCAGTCTCGAAAACCCCAACTCAACTACCTTTGTTCCCAGTGACTGTACAAAGTTAGGCTGTTAGACGGTTTGGTTATATGGCAGGTTTGCATAGAAAAAGATCAAAATAACCCTAGTATTGGTAGTGAGACTTGCTTATTTACTAAAGTCTCAATTAACAAAGAAAGACTTCATTTGTTTTCTAACTAATCTCCTGCATGCCAAGTGTTTAACACCAGTTTGTACATTAAAAAGTAGTAAATAAAGGTAAATATCACGAATGAAAAATAAATCTTTACCCTAAAGCATGTCATTGTAGGTAGGTAAAGAACAAGCTCCATGAGTTTACATGTTATTTTTGTTGGCTATCTTGTAAGTTAAAACTAGATATTGTCAAAAGATAAACGTACAACTGTCTACCAGTAATTGGAGTTGAAAGGGGGTTAATTAGTCGTGAGCGTCAGACATTATGGGACGGTTGAATGACGATAGCTTATGTTAAATATACGTATATTTTGTACAATTAGTTACCAATGTGACACCAATACAAGACCTGACATATCGCCCGTTTAACATTGCAGTTGAGAGACTCTCTAGATCACGTTATACAGTTGGGTACACATCCCGTCCAGTTGACTAGTATTTCCACAAGGTATTATTGACATTACCTGAGAGCTGACCTCGGGCCAATAAATATTATATTCACACAGTTTTATTTTCCTTACCCTCTTCAATAGCTTACTTGGACGATACTCAACGCCGAAGAATTTACATACAACACTTCTGATCTGATAAGGGGTGTTAACAGTTTTATTCAACATAGTACCAACACAAGTCGAGCAATGCCAACATATTTGTACATTTAAGGAAGTTTGTCTAATTAAGCACCCTTTTTCAAGTCACTCAATAGAATTCCCTACGTGAAAAAAGCATGACAACGTTTTGGGGTTATTTCAAACAGCAGCAGTAAAGAAACACCTTTTCAAAGAATAAATAAGTTGATACAGAAATCAAAACAATATTTAGTACTTTGGCTACTTTGTCCACTTCGGCCAAGCGCGTGGTAGTAAGACGCTAGAACAGTTAACCTTTACTTTTCTTTGGATGGCTAGATCAAAGATTAAGACAATTATATTTGTATCACTACAGAACGTTACTGTGTTGGTTTGATAAATATCAACCATTTTATCAAGTCTGTATATATTTTCTTTATTCGGTAATGCAGACATGTACACTTTTCTTAGCCGAGAGTTGTCGTAGGCATCAAGCAGTAAGGCTTACTAAGGTGTATTTTTAGTGTTAAACCTGAACAGAATATGTGTACAGCGTCGACTCGTTTGTGAAAAGGGTTTTATTCACTCCTATTTTATTACAATCTAGCTGAATTGAAATTTTAAGAGGATCAGGAATCCTCGACATTTTCATTCTTGTATCCAAATTTTCACATCAATACAGAAAAAGAGAATCGTCGCCACTCTGGTTTCCTGCACTTTGATTGCATAAGCGTCCGTGGAGGAAGTTGTGTGAATCATAAAGCATTTGATATATTAATTAACATAAATCCTTCACGTTATTTATTTTTTGTCAACAGGCAGGCGTTTGTGAAAAGGGTTTTATTCACACCTATTTTATTACAATCTAGCTGAATTGAAATTTTAAGAGGATCAGGAATCCTCGACATTTTCATTCTTGTTTCCACATTTTCACATCAATACAGAAAAAGAGAATCGTCGCCACTCTGGTTTCCTGCACTTTGATTGCATAAGCGTCCGTGGAGGAAGTTGTGTGAATCATAAAGCATTTGATATATTATTTAACATAAATCCTTCACGTTAATTTTTATTTTTTTGTCAACAGGCAGGCGTTTCCCAGTAACTTGATAGAAGCATGTTTCAGCAAGGTAAGTTTTGATATAACCATAGTTACTTGTGTAAGCGTGTCAATTGTTTGGGGAGTCATACAAACATTATCCGTCGCAAGTTCAGAAGAATCAAGGTTAAAAGATACATTTTATATTAGTCTTGTGCATAATGATAAGTGTTTACAGTATACCGATTGCGAGAAGGACTTCATTGTCTTGTCAGTTAAGACAGTGTGTCGGTAAATACAGGTTTAAAACAGAGAAACCCAGAATGTTGCGACCGTAACAGATTGTTACCAAGGCAGATGCTATTGGATGTCTTTGCAGTCATTCGTCAGTAAAGTGAAATTCCGCTCAATGTTTAGAAAGATAATGTACATTGTGTACTTATCTATATATTTATATGACGTATCTATTTTAATCTTGATAACAGTCGCTGTAGAAACTGAGCACACGGTGTAATACCCGAGGTTGTACGTACATGGCCGACATATTTTGATAATATATGATTTTATCTGATTGAAATTTACTGACTCGTTCGATCTGTTTTGTCTGTCCCGTGTAAACATGTAGATCGAAATTCCAACCTAGAGCTGTCTAAAATAGGTTTTGTAAAATAGAAAGGATATATAGGATTTTCAAAGATACTAATTAAATGTCATTGAGATTTGTTTTACTGACATGCCTCTGGCGTGCTAAATGAAAATTTCTTAAACCTGTAAGTTCAAATCATATTTGATGCAAAAGCAATATTTAAGACAAGTTTTGAGATTGTTTTTCAATTTATTTCTGATTCATATTTGAACTAATTACGATGGTGTGATAAATCAGCCGAAACTAATTTCATGAACCATTGTAATAATTTATAGAACCTTTTCCTGTATTTGCAAAATAGTGGAGGGAGCATGGATTCTTTGTCCTTTCTATCTCTCCATCCGTCTATCTAAACAATATTTGTTAAGACATTGCATTTACTTCCTCTTCTCTAATACTAGAAATAATTATCAAACTTGGACACACCATAGCCGTATGCATGTAGCTAGTGTAGGCTACACGGACTTTGGTTACGATTAGCGTTAGGCTCCACTTCAATATCTATACTTTGTGTTTAGCTCCATCGCCACACAATTGGTAGTCGGACTTATATGCATGTTTTGCAATCATTTCGTGTTTATCTTTTCCATGATACAAACTAATTTTTTAGAGATACACTATATATAGAAATCACCATGTCCGTTCGTTTGCCCACGAACCTTGTAAGCACAACGCCCCCTAAACAGGTTTTTTTGTTTTGTTTTCTGTGTAAGTTAAGACATTGAGAATACATCATATGTAGATGTTGTATCAATAAAGGATTGCGATTACACAATGTTTCCTTGAGTTACGACCCTTTAAACCTAAAATTCTGCTCTAGAAACCTTGTAAGCGCAACTCCTCCTTAACTATGTGTTGGAATTCGTGTGTTATTTGGCACAGTGAAAGTACATCGTATGTAGACATGTTTGAAGGAAGGGATGCATCATATCCCCTGCAAACAATGTTCATACATGTAGTATTTTAAAAAAAGAAATCATTACACTACTTTTTGATTGTTTCTTTTTTCTTTCTTTTTTCTTTCTTTTTTCTTTCTTTTTTCTTTCTTTTTTCTTTCTTTTTTCGACGTCTTATAGTTAAATGTCACGTGATCATGTCCTGAACCTTTTTTTCAATTGCAGCCTGTAACTGACCAGGTTCTCAGAGAAGATGATAACGCCACCGGAGGTGACGTAAATGCTACCGGTATGTTTAATAACACTGATATCACTTTTATATATAAATTTGTGTCAAATTACATAAAGATAAATGAGATTCAAGATCAGGTATCAATACAACCACTGTTAATGTTAAATAAACGTTATTATTTCAAACGTCCTCCTTGTATAAGAAACTTTAATGTGGAATATCATTATTGCGATGTCAACGTTAATTATTAGCATATATTGTCAAAAATATTGATTGAACAGATATACAATAATGTACTAGATCCCATAATAAAGCTTTTTTGATGATTCTGGATTTAACACGCGACCAACGTTTAAATTGTTGTACATCTTTTTTAATTCGCTTTTTGATTATTTTCCTGCATGCTCATGTTGTTCAGTAATAGGCTTTCTCTTTTGAACCACACAAATATATAGGTTTGGTGTTTTCTTAGTTCATGTTGTTGTTAGTGGTGTCAGCTTTCAATTAAGATTTTTCACATTGTTTGTTTACACCATCACATATTTTCCCTAGAAACCCCTATTAGCAATTAAAGTGATAAAAAGATCACACAGTG
The DNA here is from genome assembly GCF_002113885.1 of Mizuhopecten yessoensis. Classification (NCBI taxonomy): domain Eukaryota; kingdom Metazoa; phylum Mollusca; class Bivalvia; order Pectinida; family Pectinidae; genus Mizuhopecten; species Mizuhopecten yessoensis. The sequence continues at coordinate 44,188 of NW_018408010.1, forward strand.
CCATCTTATTTGTTCAGTGCCATGAGAACACAGACATGGCCTATTGTACTTATGTTGCTTCATTGTGAAGACGGTGTATGTTGTCGTCTGTAGCTGTGTACGACCCTGTGGTGGACATGAAGCCCGGGATGAATGTCCTTGGCATTGTCGTCTTCTCCATCTTCTTTGGAATCATCATCGGTCGACTGGGGGAGAAGGGGAAGCCCCTGATAGCTCTGTTCGAATCTCTGTGTGAAGCCACGATGGTCCTGGTCAAGCTCGTCATATGGTAAGTCACATGGTAAGATTGTAACATGGTAAATCAAAAGTGCAGTTTTATTTTCAACAATAACCGGTTTGTTGATTTAGCTAACACCGATTTATATCTAACCAGGTCAACCCTGTTTGAATTTTGATCAAAAGTCCAACAAACACGTACATAAGCATGCTTATATGTTCGTTAGGTACCACAAATACACATTTTGTACGGAACGAATCAATCTTGACATAATGTGAATCAAATTCATTTAGTGTGCTCCTGAGTTTGTATCCTAAATAGCTGTGACATGCCTCCTGTTTTCAGAAGAGTTTAACAAAGTTCAAGCCATTAAGGATATGTTTTCTGCACCTAACGCGATGTGTCAATGCTATACAGTATTACAAAGCAAAACAAAAATATCTTATATTAACTTTATGATTGGGTTGTCTCTCCTGAAGGTACTCTCCCATAGGTATTATATTCCTGGTGGCGGCGAAAATTGTGGAAATGGAAGATCCAGCCCAGACGTTCCAACAGCTTCTCTACTACTTCATCACCGTTATGGTTGGTCTCGTCATCCATGGTTTCATAACTCTCCCTCTCATTTACTTCATTATTGTCAGAAAAAATCCCTTCCGGTTCATATACGGAGTCACCCAAGCCATCGTCACAGCCATCGGAACGTCATCAAGGTAATGGCATTTCCTGATATAAAATAATTAAGAAGTTTTTAAAGAATATTTACTAAATAATTATTTATGAATCAGATTGATTGATATTAGTTATTGGTTAACCTCATTGTAAAGGAAGACAAATATGATAATTTCTGATTGAATGATAGCTAGAAGATTTCCGTTTACATACACAAGGTGCATGTTACCATTTTGGTGCACCACACCACATTTGCTTGTTCTATTGATTTATAACCAAGACCCAGTTGTTAAAGGATGATTGGCTGAGAAGTGCACATTTTATTTTCCGTGTATCTATTCCGTCTTTGCGTATTGCAGAGTTATCTTCTCTTGTGAGCAGGTATTGATTTTTACGGCATTGGTTTGTGTGAGACAATTACGTCGTTTTCCAAAAAATTGATGACGTTACTCTCACAAACAAATGACGTAACATTCAATCCCTGCTCACAAGAGCAGGTAACTCTGCAATACGCAAAGACGGAATAAATCACTACCAATACGCTTTCGAGAAATAAACTATTTAAGTACAATAAAATCACATGCGATATTTCGAGTCATCTTTTGAATAAATTGGCTCAAATGTCTTATTTCCTCCGGTATCAAGCTTAGGTAATCATTTTTTTCATGCAATGATTTATGTTCCAACAGCTCAGCTACTCTTCCTGTCACGATGAAAAATCTCGAGGAAAACAATGGCTTAGATCCCCGTGTGATCAAATTTGTGGCTCCCGTTGGAGCGACCATCAACATGGACGGAACAGCACTCTACGAAGCCGTGGCAGTCCTCTTCATTGGACAAATCAGAGGATTTGAGATGGACATCGGACGAATCATTACCGTCAGGTTTATATTTAAACAACTCGTGGTGATCATGAAACATTTAGAAGTAAAGTGCATTCTGTAAATCACTTTAGTTTCGTGAGTACTTTATTTCGTAAACAATGTTTGAAAATTATATTCGCGAATAGTTGCGGTTCATATGATTCTTTTTTTTTTGCAATAATGCTACTTCTTTTCATGAAGTTTTTAAACTCAGGAATGAGTCGCCTTGCACCAAAAATATTATCCCACGACAATAGAGATTTACAGTAGTAAAAAGTCGCGATCATAATATTATTCTAGAATTTAAATTTGTTCTTTTGGCGATTCATATGAATACAAAATGATTTTGTGGTATGTGCGAAAGTGATTGACATCCGATCAGAATGCACGTAGGTGTGAGCATATACTACTTTCATATGTAAGGCAAAATATTGCAAAAGAAAGCATACAAATAACCCAAATATGTCACATGTCTTATGTTACTTGTAGTATTACTGCTACTGCTGCCGCCATCGGTGCCGCCGGAGTGCCGCAGGCAGGTCTTGTCACTATGGTGATCGTTCTGACGGCGGTTGGCTTCCCGACTGATGACGTCACTTTGATTCTAGCTATCGATTGGTTGCTGTAAGTACGCAAGCTATACTATTTTATACATCGTGCATCTGAACGTTATATTTTAAACCAAACCCATTTTTGTGATTGACTGTGTGTAAGCTTACAAAGTAGAGGGATAATCGATAACTTTGATGTTAAGAAATCCTGAAAGCTGTACTTACACTGATGTTCACAGGGAAATTAGGACGGAGTGTTTCTTAAAAGAATAGAGAAAGGAAAATATTTGATTTCAAGTATTACAAATGATGCATCATACATGATGTTTGTATAACGCCCACTATCAAAATGATCAGCGATCTTTTTAAGATCCAGATATTTCGGGACAAATCTAAAATCACAACAGTTACGTTTATCCATTTGAACACTTCAGTAAAAAGGCCAATAACTCCTGTTCAAATCTGATGCAATGTTTAAATCGTTCATCGTCTTCGTTCCCTTTCCTGGGCCTATCTTTGTCATACTATTTAAACAATGATGGCTTAAGAGGACCGGATTGTTTATATTCCCCTTTACATTTTAAATTTCGACATTACAACCCCTTATTTTCTCAAATTTACCAAGTATGGGGACAACTCGCTTTCTGTTGTCTCTTTAGGGAACAATTCATTCCTTGCTGAACATGTATTTGATTATTTGATAAATAGAAAATCTAATCACATCAGAAAAACAACTATATGCCGAGTGTTGTATAACAAACGTAAGAAAATATTGAGAAAATTAGGCATTGATTACCTTAATCTCCTGCTTTAAGAGGAATGGCGAATTTGATATGTCTTGAAACCAAGTCAACGCCTGTCTATGGCCAGATCAGTCAAAAAAATGAACGTTAATGGTTGTCCTGCAATTCGTTTATTGTATTAGAAAATTAAATAGCTCGATAGAAAAAACAATAATATATATTTCAAACTGACAGATCGGAATGATGATTATCAATACTTTTTGTCAGCACAAACATTTATGGATAATCTCGTATGATCTCGTGATGTTTCGTGCTTAGCCACCATGAAATGTTTTAGCTAAACAACTTACTATGTAGTAAAACAAACTAATTAACATAAAGATGAACATAGTTAAAGAGATTTTAAAACCAGAAATTAGGTTTTGAACTAATGCTTTATTTCTTCCATCAGGGACCGTTTCCGGACTGCTGTAAATGTAATGGGAGATGCTATTGGCGCAGGAATAGTCAATCACCTATCACAGAAGGAGCTGAGAAAGATGGATCTTCTGGACTCCGTGGAGGACACAGAAAATGGAGTTCTTAACGTTGGTTATGATGAAGCGGATATCAAATTATAGGACGCATCTATTAAACTTTGTCTTATCAAAATGATATCCGTTCTTTTACTTTGAGATACATGACTAAGCTAGTGTGCTAGGATATACTACTGCTATTAACCTTGTATTGCAAAATTGTTGTCTGGCGATTGGTCATTGAATATTAGACAGACATATACCTTATTTTGTACAAATAATCTTAATTACAACAACCTAGCAATGTGAAGCTATAACGCACTTGTAATGCCATACAGTAACTGTTTACTGCACTAAATGTCCGTACCGCCCTTTAAGACCTCACTGATAGTACCAAAGGTCAAAAGAAGGTTCTAAAAAATAAGAAGATATAAAACAAAGGGAGAAAGGTGCCTATACAATTGTTACAATTTTGTAAATGTTGGCTACAACAGATCATTTAGTCTTAAAGTAATTGTTAAAGTAAATGGCTCCATGATACAAATTATGGGATATCTCATGTGCAGGTGATAGTTAGTCCTCCAACTGAGTGATCAATGTATTTGAAAATAACCCTTGATATCTACGACAAGAAAAGACTATATGTAACACGTGAACAATTGCACTCGAAATGGTATTTCGTCTAGTTATTTTAGTTACATGTAATAGGTATAGTCACTACAATTCTATATAACGACATCAAGGATGCGCCACCGGAAGTTTCAGCTTACTTCGGTGTTGAAAGGACTCACACAACTAAATCATTTACTATATATTATTACCAAACATTTTAGCTAATAACTTTAATATTTGAAGTTCAAAACTAGTGACAACTGTCTAGATTCATAAATACATACCTTGCAAAGGCTACAAAATGACTTTTTTGGTAGGTTTAGTGGCATATTGGAGTGTCACAGCGCCAAGAAGTTGACAACCGGAAGTTTACAAGCAAAACCGGTGACCCAAAACAGAAACGCCCCCAGACATTTAGCCCCTGTGCAAATCCGCACACAGACATGGAAATATATCAAAAGTATATATTTTTCAAAAGTTAAATACCTGAACATTTCATTTATCTAAAAATCTGTCATCAGTTCCTTATTAAACTCCTTCAGTGGCCCAGTAATTAGCCGGAACTTATTTCAAATAGGAACTACAAACGTATGAAACACTTGCTGATTGGCTGATTTAGTTGTGTGAGTCCTTAAAGGAAAACTTTACATTTTAAAATGTTGAAATGAAGTCTGTTTTTGAAAGTATATACATAACCGAGTAAAATGGTTAAGTTTGGTGGAAATAAAATGATAAGGTATGAAGAAAAACCAAGTCATAGCCCCTGATATACATGTGCTATTCAGAGACAGCACCAAACAATTCTCATTTCACTTACTTAACATTAACCTCTAGCACACCAATTTAGCACACACTCAGCAATTTCATATTTTGCACACACATTTATTACCCATACCATTCACATATTTTTGAAAAGAAATCTTGGTGACTCAGTTTCTGTAACTTTTACTGTATCTTAAGCAATCAAATACTTAATTTGAGTAAATTTGATAGAATTTGGACAATTTAACACACTTAAAATTCACACAAAACTCCAAAATTCTACACAAAACATGAGTCATAAAAGGTTATCAGATATCCATCTCAACTGATCAGCTATCAATTATACAGACTAACATATAGCACGCCTTGCTCCCTGGGGTGCCGGCACTTTACAGGGAGAATTTTGGGGGTAGGGGAGATGTAATGCTATAAACAGTTAATTATCTGAGTAAACACACAACAGAAACACATTAAATCAATAAACAAGATGTTGGTGAAGGTATATAGTAAGACAGGAATAACCATACATCTACAATTCACTAAAAAAATGGAATTTAAGTTGGATTTAGCCAAAAAACCTATATGTGACACATACACATACAGATACTCACATGTGCAACTTTTGTAAAAGCTTGTTCTGTGGTGCTGAGGGGCTACTTGCTGTTCATAGTCTTGTTGCGCATGGTATAACTGTTATATAGAGACACACAACCTATGACAAAATGAAAAATTCAAAAACCATAAGACTCAACAAAAAACATGTTCAAATCTGGAGGGTCTGAATATGAAACTATGACAGTACAACTTCAGTCAGAAGCCAGCTAACAACTATCATACACTTGGAATGACCACATTTATTATACCGAACAATAAAATGGTGTTTAATGCTGAATTGTGCTTTAAAAAGTGTGAATAATGTGCTATGTAACTTGTGCTAAAATCTGTGGTGTACTTTTACACATGGGGGTATGCTGAAACAGGTTATTTAAGTTTCAATTTGAAACTTTTTAGTGATATTGAGTTTTTAAACTAGAATTTAATCATTGCTTTCTTTTAAACATAGATAAAAATGTAATTTGAATGAGGGAAGTGGCCTAAGAATGGCTGAGAAGAGGTGGTTGGACAGGGTGGGGGAGAGGGGGGGGTGAAAATTGTGCAGGACAGCACACTATATTTCTGTTCTATGAAGATTTAGGTGCTAAAAGCTAGTACACAGATCATAATAGTACTATTGAAACACATACAGATTTATTATTTCAGTAAATTGAACACAATCCTAATAAAAACCTGAGTATTAGGGTCAGTCCAACTATACTGGCTTTAGCACAGAGCCATATTTAGCCCAGATTTAACCCAATTATCAAGTTTTATCAAGTTAAATATATATTCACATACTGAACAAAATGTGCTAAGACCCAATAAAAGTGTATGTATATAAAAAAAAACTGTCTGGAAACACAGAAAATGTGTGAGAGGTCAGGTTCATTGAGCACATGGCTATTTACCTTAAAGGACTCACACAACTAAATCATTTACTATATATTATTACCAAACATTTTAGCTAATAACTTTAATATTTGAAGTTCAAAACTAGTGACAACTGTCTAGATTCATAAATACATACCTTGCAAAGGCTACAAAATGACTTTTTTGGTAGGTTTAGTGGCATATTGGAGTGTCACAGCGCCAAGAAGTTGACAACCGGAAGTTTACAAGCAAAACCGGTGACCCAAAACAGAAACGCCCCCAGACATTTAGCCCCTGTGCAAATCCGCACACAGACATGGAAATATATCAAAAGTATATATTTTTCAAAAGTTAAATACCTGAACATTTCATTTATCTAAAAATCTGTCATCAGTTCCTTATTAAACTCCTTCAGTGGCCCAGTAATTAGCCGGAACTTATTTCAAATAGGAACAACAAACGTATGAAACACTTGCTGATTGGCTGATTTAGTTGTGTGAGTCCTGAAACAGCGTAACTTTGGCGTCTCTGGAATTTTACGAGACGGCTCGGCGAGAGAAATCCTGTTGTGAAATCCTGTTGTGAAATCCTCTTGAATATTCATTGTATACATTATGTTATCGCCAACGCCAAAGAATCCGCAGGTAAACCACGCCTAAAGGGAAATGTATCCTCTCTTAACACGTCACGTGCTTGCTTATTAGCTAGTTAGTTATGAAATCATTATATAATAATGACAGCATATATCAAACATCAATATCAATGGCAACCAGGCCAATCATGATTTGTTATGTTGGCAAAGTTAAATGACAAGAATACTACTGTACGTACTTACTATAGCGAACTTTAGTTCTTGTTCATAATCGAATATAAACAGATTAGCGTAATGGTGAAATTGCGCAACCCGGACAGATGCATCGGAGAAGAACATACAACCTAAACTGGCACATGTATAATTAAGCGCAATAATAAAAGGTCAAAAATAACCAAAATTAGAAAAACCGCTTAAATATGTACGTTTACTTTTTTTTTATTGAATTTTAAAGTCCAGAAAAATAAAATATCAATGTGTGACCATGTTAGGAATTTCCTGGTTACTATGATTATCAGGAGTGTCGTCAGTATATAATTGAACATCATTGTCTACCACAATATACTGGACAACTAATAAAGCTCTGTCATATCATGGGAAAATATCCTCTGAAATAGAAATTACTGATTTCAATGTTTATACAGATTCTTGTCTGGGAAGTTGGTATAATAATAATTGAAAATACCAAATTTGCACTCAATACAGATAATGAACAAATTTCACAAAAGCGTTCGGTTTGAGGTTAAATTTGGTGTGCAGATCAATTGAAAAAATATCAGAATTAAAATAATCAATTCTGAACTGATTGAATATGGTTACAAACCTGGAAACAAGATTGACCATTTCACAAGTGCCATGTAGTTTAGCTAAAAGTAGCTTTGTTGAGTATTACTGAATTGCTGTAAGATTTACTAGTATGTACATTTATCAATAAGATACTTGTAAAGATTTATTACTTTGAAATAAAATAAAATGATTAAATAAACATTAAACTCGTTGACTTTGATTGTTTTGCATGAACAACTTTCATTGTATAAATGTACATGCACATGAAGTGTTTCACGTAACAACAATTTGAGTCCAGTTGTTCAAAAGGTGTTTAGTTTTTCAGTCTAACGACATGTTTCACCCTCTAATAATTGAGGTAATATACATGGACATGACTCGTATTTTTGCATGTAATTTCTCTGTCTGTCGAAAAGTTGTTTTGAAGATACACAGAAAATAATATTAGCACTAATTGCTGATCAAGCTAATCACCTTTTGAACTACTGGGCCATGGATCACTATCCGAGCACTTGCTTCCGCAGTAACCAAATCGAAAGAAACACCATTAACCGACACATACAAACGAAGACAAAACCAGATGTTCTATAAGGGTATAGGTTCTCTGTCCAACATGTGGCACCCGTCATATCCTGTCCCAAATGAGGCACCCATAATTCCCTATCCCATATGTGACACCCGCAATTCCCTGTCCCATATATCGCAACCGTCAGTCTCTCTCTCACATTTGGCACCCGTCATATCCTGTTCCTCATATGGCACCCGTCATAACCTGTCCATCATATGGCACCCGTCATTTCCTATCCAACATGTGACACTAGTCATATCCTCTCCTACATTTCGCATCCATCATTACCTGTCCCATATGTGGCATCCGTCATTCCCTGTCCCACATTTGGCACCCGTCATTTCCTGTACCACATGTGTTACCTGTTATTATGTCACTTATAATCTCAGACAAAAAGGAAGTGAAATATGATATGAGAGAAGTAGTTTGAAGTACATGTATCAGTGATAAATTACAAAATCAAAACTCCGGTTTGACAAAACAGAAACAAAACAAAAACAGAACCTGGAATGCAGTATTAAAGGAAACAAATTATGACTTTACATAACAACTGTCACTTATCCTTACATTAGATATCCACGACCTTCATAGCCCAGACACAAACAGTAGTTTATATTATATACTACTTATAAGGAAGGAGGCGTGTTTATAAGGAGCAAAACGTATAATACTCCAACAGTTATAGCCATCACATTGATATTCTTACTCCCTTTGCCCAAAGGATAATTCAGTTTAAATACACGACTTCGGTCTACTTTCTGAGCGACCCAAGCCTTGTTTCAAATTATATTGAAATGTCACATCAAGAAATATTGAAACTAGCAGAAGGCCTGTTTCTTTAATGTTATGTACGTAAAGTTGCATATCCAATAAAAGACTCTCCATCGATTTTAGTCTACGTGCATACAGATACATAGATTAAATTGAATCAATCAATGGTTTGATGCTACCTACATTTTCGTGAAGGGATGTCTCTACCATACAATGTATGGTTTTGTTTTTATATACGTATATAGGATCCTTTGACAAATAATTGTTCCGATCTTTTTCGTTTATCCATTAAGAATGCTATGACAGCAATTAACAAAGGATAAAGTGGGTATAACAAGATTTTGTTCACAGAAGCATTTCTCTGATCAAAAAGAAAGAAAGAAAGAAATAACGAGAGAACGAAAGAAAGAACAAAACTAGCACTGAATTGTTAACTGATCATGTCAATAAGCAAACAAGTAATTACTGGTTTGATACGCCATTGCTAACAGAACAATGCTTCAAAACAGAAAATGCATAACATATCGAACGTTATGGCAGGTGCAAGTAGATAAAAATTCAACCTCATCACAGCTAAAGAGAACTGATTTCCTTGCGTGCTTAACCATCCTTTGTCGACACGGCGATGTCCATGTATCCCCACTGTGTGTATAACATTTCCTGTACGAACAGGAATTAAACTCTCGTGTGTTATAAAAGATCACTGACATTGTCGCCTTTCAAAAAGCCCCGAAATCGTGTAACTGTCTGTCCATTACATGTTCTGTGAGACATGTTTACTGATGGTACGGCAACTCATGGGCGACATACGTTACAACTAGATCATGGTTAGGAGACTTGCATTGGGATGGGCTCAAGTCTTTTTAATGGGACTCACTCTTTTCAAAAGCAATGAGTCCTGGACATTCTCGATTTTTCTGAAGAAACGTAGTTTTGTCTTTACTTACTTAAGGGGGGGAAATAACCCTTGTCTTAACGCCACGCTACCACAATTGGTACACTACCCAAATTGGTACACGGTCAGAAAATGGTTCGAATAGTACTTTCAAATTAAATTTTGGCATTTTTCTCTGATAGTATAATAAACGAGATATGTATCAGCATTTCCAACGAATAGTTTCGTTTTCAGGAACAAATAGTTTAAGAGTACACGATTATTTCAAATTAAATATATCAGAAAACCAGCAATACCACGTACGTCGATGAAAGTTAGGAGGATTTTAAAGGAGTTAATTATAGGCATGTTTAAATGTCGATTTCTGAGTTTTTATAACCGGATACTATGAAAGTGTTTATATTTAAAAGCAATATATTTTGTTGCAATCGGCACATCAACTAATAGAAATAAAAACATGTTTCATAGCCTGTGATGTGCTGTACCAATTTGTGTACTAATCATGGCCGAAAACAGACGGAATGTCACTGCGTGTTTAGCGTTCTATTTTCATAAACAAATCACTTACAATCAAAACTTGTTCTGAAAATGAACCACCATGGGTAGTCTTTGTCAAGAATCAAGAAACATTTGAGATACAAGATCTGAATTTTTATATAACACTGAATTGTACCAATTGTGGTAGTGTGGCGTTTATTGTTGAAATGTCACCTATCGACATCACGTTATAGAATGTGATCATACCGCAATAGTATTGCGTCATTAATTTTAATGCCCACTTCATTTTGTAAATTGATATATTTTATATCAATTTGAAAATAAGGCTATGTTCATGTTTACCATGACATTTTAATCAATCAAATCAACTCTTGTAAAATACTTTATGTGATAAAAACTGTTAGGAAAACTACATTAATTGTAAAAATTCTTATTCATTACCAAAAACATATTCCTTTCTTTGAGACATTTTTAGGTATTTCACAACTAGATATTTCAATCCTTTCGGGAGGTTTTCATAAATAGATAAATTAGTTGAAAGATACAACTAAATGAGTTCCAAAAGTTTCCAAAGCACCAGGCTAAGTAATTTACTAGAAATACTTAGCAAGAAAACATATCACCATATTAGGTTGTCGTCACACACTTACCGTGAACATTTACTGTTATGCTTTGGTTGCTGTCTTATACCTAAAAGTCTCGAACAACAGTTTTCCAGGCCCACGCACCCCAAGCAAAGACTGACAATAGCTTTGACTTTTCCCAAAACAGTCGTGGAAAAGTTTCAGCTTTAACCCGTGGGAATTCCGAGAAACTGTCCAATCGTGAACATGGTTCCCCTCACTTGGAAAAGAATCCAAGGAACACAAAATTCTAAAAATTATCGTGCGCAGACCTATTGTGCAAGAAACAGTTTATTGGGAAAGGGAAACAATGTGACTGCTTCAGTCCTCATGAGGAAAAGAACCAAAAGAACCATTAATAACAGCTACTGTCATTTATATTGAGCACTACGTAACAGTACTTAGGGTGGTCGGGTGGCGCAGTAGATAGCGCACTTGCCTTACCAAGGTGGCGGGGAATCGATTCCCCAATCGGACGTGAAAACGTATGGGATCACCTGTCCTACCACGTGGGTTTTCTCCGGGAACTTCGGTTTCTTTCTACATTAAGACCCCCGCGCGCTTACATCCGGACCAACAAGAGCACTAATTAATTGCTGAACGTGTAACATGTATACACAAATTGTACAATGTTTATCATTTGAGATAAAGACAACGAAAACTGATAAGTAAACCCACTCTATGGTGTGCAAAAATGGCCTTCCGTAATATGTGTTGATCAAATAATATACCAGACATGGAGCAACAGGTGAGTTGCACAACATAGGTAATCCATACGTAAAAATCCCATTTCAGTACCGACTTAGCTGAATACTGGTCGACACCACTCACACTAACAGGTGCTTAGGATGAAACAACTTATCATACTTTGGACAGTTGCCACACTGGTACTAACCTCAGGTAAGATGCTGGCAATGTAGATTTAAACCAAAAAGAAGTTTTTTCTGTATATTTTTAAATAGCGTATTAGGAAAAACGTGAACACGTAAACGTGCTTATTTAAAGGATAATCTCGGATAACATTGCCATTTTCAAAACATAAATAACACAATTATATTATGTCTTCTCATCTATAACAACAAAATATGTATAAGGTAATTGATAAATAGTGATCAAGTATGTTCGCAACTCGTCGCTTTATGACATCACTTACTAATCAGCTAGAAAATATTTCGTATTTTCATTATATTTGAAATAGACATGGAGGAGATTTCAAATACTTATGACACGTTAAAAGAATAATCAGACAATAGCATAAAAAAAATCGGCAAAACATCATTTTGGGCAAAAACATACTTTAATACTAGTATATTAGACAGAATACCGTTATGGAATAGATGATAGTATGATATGACTTTAATGTACATCGATCAAATACTTATATAATCTTTTGTTTAATGTAGAAATCAACAATATTATTCGGAATTGTCAGTAATAATACAGATATTGTTGATCAGGCACCAAATAGTTCGACAGGAGACGTACTGTTGAGTTACGTACCTGGTTGTCCCTAACAATAAACATTAGAATAGATGGTACCCGTGGTATCATTCCCAATGTTTAGGAGCATCATTGGATTTTTTTCATCTTTTTTTCTTGTCTGCTATCATTCTATCCTTTTTTTATAACATATTTTCCTTTTATGATTCTTATGTTTCTTGTACTAAATATATTTATTTTTTATTTATTTCTCTACAGTATCAGCTAATTGGAATTTATTTCCATGTCCAAATATCATTTGTGCTTCGAAGGCCAGTATACCCCGTCCCTGTCGCCAGCAGACAGTCCTCTACTATAATAGGATTCCGTGTCTAGGATGTCCCCGAAACATATGCAACGTCGTACCCTACTGTCCGAACGTCATGTGTGCCCAGGTGGAGATACCTCCAAAATGCCGAATGGATACCTTTATGAGGACGTCTTACGGAGGAATGTGCCGAGGATGTCCTAGAAATATATGTGGAAACATCGGATGTCAGATTCCGGGGGGTTGTTGAACCAGCGGAAAGATGATGAATGAAATACATTGTACAATTTGAATAAAACATTTAATATCAAGATCAAGTCATTTTTTATTATTTTTCGCCGACATCGAATAGTATGGTGTAACATATTGTCAACGTTTAATACATTTTGTCGTTTTGTCTGAATCTATATCAAATTAGTATTTTATTATTATATCCCAATTTAACTCAGTAGACGATACATGTTTGCAGTTTAAACCATATTTTGAGCCAAATGAGGCCACAAAGATTGAAGAAAATATCTTGTTTTTGTTGTATTTAACGTACATACGTATATGCAAGGATTGAAATGCATCTTTTTTAACAATGATGATGGTTGGCAACATAATTTGTTCAAACATATTCTCCAAGATGCGCCACCGTACAATATGGATTTATGTTTGAACGGAGCTGTGTTGCAAACATATGATACCCTCGTCAATGTTTGAAGGTAGATTTAAAACCTTAACTAGGATATGAATACAGGTTATTACCAATCTATAAATTAGAATTCTTCCTGTACTTATTTCTGACGTATTCATACGCTAATTGGAAGGTTTATGAAAGAATATTGCTTAGACTTAAGTGTTAAGTAGAAATATAACTATGAAATATTAGCTTTAAAATATCCATGATTTAATATGACGATTGCTAAAGCGTATTCGTATCACCAATACACACAACAAAAATAAAGAAGAAAAAAATGTCAAAACAAAATACCAAAGGATCAATTCGTAAGGACTATGTTGTATACATGGTCGGTACGGACAAACATCAACATTAATTGTGGACACCAGTGTGAAATGAAAATGTCTCTATGGCAACCATTGAGGTATCTATAGCTGGACGTCAAATCATGTTGAGACCGTAAACAACTTCAGTGTAGAAATTACAACTCATCCAGTAGAATATTTACAGATCATCTAGAAGTTCTAGTGTCCAGATATTTAGAATACACCCTAAAGTAGCGTCCCCTCATAAACATTGAGAGCAGTAAACTTCAACAAGAGGACAGTTCATTCTGTTACTAATAAAAAGGGGACGTTAAAGATTGAATATTCTTTTATAAGTCAAAAAGTATAAGTGAACACTTTTTTTAAAGAGAAAATTAGTAAGTCGCTGCAAAAGCCAAACAGAGAAAACATGTTTAATCATGGCTTGTATTAAAGAAACCCTTCTCATGCTCAAAGATAGATTTTGTGCTCAATTCCAATTTCTTGTTCAGGTTATAAATTAATAAGAAATCTTATTTTGGTCAATAAAACATGAAAGGGACTTAAGCTTCGTACTGTTTTCGTTGTTTACATTTGACTGTTTGATCGTTTGACATGATTTAACTGAGTAACAAGAAAACTGGGTTGAGTACAGAATCCATGCTTAAGCATGATAATGGTTTCATGAATACGAACCCAGCACTTCGCATTCGTCATAGGGTTTGATAGTGAAGTGCAATTTGTTGTGGATTTCTTAGTGCTCGAGGTTTGCTGTAATCTTGATGGCCACAATTGTGTATTTAGGGTAGTGGCAGGGTTAATATTATATACACTTAACTAATTATTCATTCGAAATACACCACCACTCCTCCAGTTTTTCGATTCTTATAGTGTAAGCGTTTAATGCACCTCTCCTATATGTGTTTCAACAGTAGGTTAGACCAATTTGAATGTCCATCCTTTTCGCTCTTTAGCAACACCGAGGAGCCCTGGAAGGCCGACACAGTTGTATTATGCAGTGTATTTTAATTTGTAGCATGTCTTACGTTCGTCTATTAGGTAAAAGTCGATATATCATACCGACAATATCAACAAATCTTTTTTCTTTTGCTAGCAGTGCTACAATATGAATGGCTTTGGACTATTTTATAAAGACAGACATATTTATCAAATATTTAAGACATATGGATGTTGTTTAGTATTCCATAGTTTCCAATTAATCAAGTCAACTATTATAAATGCTCTCTTTATTATTGATAAGGGGCGATCAAGAATCTACCAAAACTATCAATTTTTGAAATATAGAATGGTTAACATCGATATGTTGAAAAGCGTTGCAAGAAAAGTCCTTAATGCCTTAAGTATGACAAAAAATGAGTCATTTGTGTTTCCAGACGGCGTAGGAGACTTCTAAGAATAATTTGATATGTAATGATAAATTATAGTTTATATATAACTGTGTAAGCCTTCCATTGCCTTGGCTGTTGTAGATGTGATAGTTTGTTGTTATGTTTGCAATATCAAGTGTTAAGATATAAGGGTTTTCCCTTATGTTCATTTTTGTAATACCTTCTTTTACCGCATTATGGAATGTGTTCTTCTGTGAAGAGCGATAGTGTTTACCTATGCAAATGAGATGTCTTACCATATAAGGTATCGTAGTATATGTTAATTAGTCCATAGTAACTTTTGACCAATCAGCGATTACGTCTTGGAGGGGTGTTGGTATTGCCAGCTTCAGTTTCATTCCTCGTAGTGCTGGCAGATTACACTTGTTCGTTTTTGGCTTACCCACCCACCAACCCCTGCATCGCCTCTAATTATTTGCCTCATGGTCATGAGTTTTTTGTGTAATTGTTGTTGTTTTTTTTGGCAATTTATTACATGCTGCCCCTTTGTGAGGTTTCTGTGAGTTTTATTTTTAATTATTGCCGCTTCATGTTGTATGTTATATGTTATGTTAGGTGGGTTACTCACTCTATTGATCGAGACTTTATAAACAACTATGTGTATATTTAGGCTTTATATTCTTGGGGAATGTTGGCTTTAAATTCTTGGGGAATTTTACCCCCAATCTCTTAAATAGATTATTACTTCACTTTATCTGTAGCCAGTTTTCTCGTGGTAAATTTAACAGATACATTCTCTGGGGTGGCTATGAGTCTAGTCGCTTCTCTGGATGCCTCCAGAGTCTAGTGACTTCTCTTGCCTTCTTCGGAGTCTAGCGTTTCCAATTCATAGTCTTTTATAGCTTCTCCATGGATATTAGGAGTCTAGTCGCTTCTCTGGTACTTTCAGAGTCTAGCTGCTTCTCTTGTTTTCTTTGGAGTCTAGCTCGCGCTCTTTATCAAGCTTCTCTGTGACTTCGCAGAGTCTAGCTTCCGTTAAATCTTTATCAAGCTTCTCTGTGACTTCGTAGAGTCTAGCTTCCGTTAAAATATTTTGAGAATAACTTGTTACTATTAGTAGGTTATTGAGTGAGTAGCCCCTGATACGCCAAATGTTTACAGTAGGTTTTAGTACTTGTTCTTTGCTTGCACATTCATATCTGTGTCTTAACTCAAGTAATAAACAGGTTAACTCTTTCATTGTGTGAAGTTATGTATAAAGTATCATTGTCGATCAGTTGGTAGTGTGAACACGTGCTTAAATTCATAAAACAAATCCAGAATCATGTTCAAGCGGATGTTAATTCGAACGAGAGGAAACTACATCTTGTCTTCGTTTCGACCATTTTGAACACGGTCACATTTTGCATCGTAACTGGCTTATACAATACCCGAAATTCAAAATGAGCTAAAACAACCAAAATGAGACCATTTTTGTTTTTGAAAACACTTGTAGACTAAACAGCCATATACAAAAGAAAGAAAAATGACAGAATCTCAATCGTCACTTAAAGATTGTTTATATAAAATAAACATTTGAGTACAGTTACATGAAATGCATAAATTCCTGTTTCAGCTATCTACTGACTTTGAAAGAGAGTTGAAACCAACATTCATCTCGTACGCTGAATTCTGGCAACGTTATTGAGAGTGCTGCATTCAGTTGCTGTTACTATTTCAATTAAATCTGATTTAATATTGAACAAATAGACAAATAGCTTGCTCTAGCAAAGTATATTGGACATGTACATTATTATTACTTACCTTACCTCTGTGCTGCATAATGTCTCCATATGTCCCCTTTTATGTTTCTATATATATATATACAATTTTGTTGTTGCTGTTACTGTTGTTGTTGTTTTTGGAATGCTTTACATCTGAGTACTGATCCTGTAAAACTTTTTATTATTCACAAAGACTACCTGAACACCAAATCGTAGAGGCCACGGTTTTTAAAAATACATACCTCTTCTACGTTTCTGGTAGTACCTGATGCCGTCTGATGCAATCTGTCATCGAATTAAAACCGGTGGCTTCTACGACAAATCCGTTACCTTACCCTTCCATAAACGTCTAGATCCACTGGCTGTACTGGTGACAAGCCTAGTACTCCGCTATAAATGGAAAGCCTTACCCGTAATCATCTGTGTCTTTCTATATAACAACGGTGTAATAATAAAAGGTTCAAACAAGACATATGTCTTTTGATTCAGTAAGTATTGGTATGTCTTACTTATTTCGATTTTATTATTAGACATCCACTCACTTTTGTACGATCTTCTTGCACAGTGTGGGGATGTCGAAAGTAATCTAGGTCCGACTACAGTTGACAAACATATAAGTATTGTACATTATAACATACGGAGCATTTTACCTAAAACTGATGTGTTGTATACTAAACTCAATATGTTTGACGTGCTGACATGAACTGAAACGTGGTTAAACCCCTTGAACGAGTCGTTGAACGGTCTAATTCAAGCTGATTTTTATTCACTTGTTTGCGCCCTTAACAACATCATAAATCAGTTTGACTTAAAGCAGTTTTAATAACCGAACCAACATATTTCACTGAAACCTCGAGATCTTTACTGATGTGTTCCTCGTTAGCAATGACAATATTATGGATCATTCCTACGTAGGTGATATTTTTCTTAATAGTAACCTTTTGATAACATTGTCCTATAAATGCTTATTTGAAATTTAAACGTTCACCAAATAGTAATTGCACTAAACGTCGTTTATGGTTGTATAAAGATTGTGATTTTAACGATTATCGTGATAAATTGAATAAAGTTATCTGGAACGAAACAGAAGCATTATCGATTTGATAACGACTATTTCCAAAGTAGCCTCAGACATCATACCGAATAAAGTCATAACATAACGGAAACACGATCCCCTCTGAATGCACAACACTATACGCAGATTGATCAGTACTAGGAAAAGAATTCATGCTAAAACTAAACATACACATACCTACAAAAACTCCTTCCTTCCAACCAATGTTTCACTGTGGAACAACCTACCCTCCACAATTAGAGAAAATCTTTCTGTGGCTGTCGTAAAAACTATCTTGATACAGACAGAAACAAATCGCCAAGCTATCGTTCCTATGGAAACCGTGAAGCCCATATGTATCATACCAGACTCCGATAATATTGCAGTAGCTTAACAGCACATCTCTCTGAGGTGATGATCCTTTTGTAAATGTGGTGACATTGAGGACAACTTCCGTTTTCTATTTGCATGGTAAATATATCTGGACATTGAATTATGATTTGAATACTGCTTCTTTACTCTGGGGAAGTCCAGACCTTACTGTTCAAGAAAACGAGGACATTATTTTGGCTGTACAAGAATTTATAAAGTCATAATTCCACTCGTATTTTTAATTGGAAAATGCATGGATGGGTGGGTGGATGGGTGGATGGGTGGATGGATGGATGTATCTGTACGATTGTATGTTAAACTTTGTAATTCTGAAACATATAAGATGAATCTACCTTAGTCTATACCTATACTCTATAAATGTCCTTCTTTACTTAAGCATGTCACTACTATTGTATATTTATGTTCTTACTAAACACAGGATTAATTCTGTATGTAAACATCAATTATATATGCTCAGTCAACTATCACAATGTACTTACTTGATTACAACGTAATTACCTTTACTAGAATTAGCCGTTTATTCTTATGTAAAATACTCGCCCATTCTCACTTATCATGTGCCATTAACCAAAAAGCATGTCTCATGATTCTTTTGTCACCTAAAACATAGCCTATACGTCAAAACTTTGATATGTTTTCCAAAAACAAACAAAAATGTTAATGAAAACGTACGGTAATTTTTTCATAAAGTGTACATGAACATCCATAATACAAGCATTTATTATCGGTGAATACAAGTTTTAAATATATTGGTATATCGACTAAAGGTAGCTTATATGCTCCAGCATGCAACTCTGTATTCGTGGTTTGTCCGTTAACATTTTAATAGAAACTGTACTCATTGTCGTCGGAACTTTTTTATAGCTTACACGACAAAACTGTAGTATAACATTGTTGTACAATGTGCAAATTTACAATCAAAATCGTTACGGCGTCAACAAGTCGTGTTCAAAAAGAACACGCCTACAAACCGAACGGTTGTTTTAGCGTGTCACTCACTGTAGCTGGCTCGTCGATTGGTCGATAGAACGTTTGAGGTCGTTGCCGTCCTTGCAATCAAAAGCAGTGTACAACATTGTATCTTTTTGGAGACTTGTTGTTTGCGCGCATTGTCAACTTACGATTACGCATACACGTATATGGAAATGTAAAATTTGCATTGCATGTACATGTGTCAAACCACGTGTCATGACTTGCATGTTTCGTTGCATGTGTACTGGTATTTATGATTACAAGAGGGCAAAAAGAAGATTATTACACATGCTTGAAAGCTGTCCATACCGGCCTCTGCCCCGAGAAGTAATAGCATAGAACGGTGCAAGATTCGACAACTCATTCAGTTAAATAACTTTCATATCTGCTGAAGTATATTTGTAAATTATATAATAACAATGATGTGCACGAAAACGATAACATTTTATTTTATAATAAAAGTAGATGTGCAATCGGCCCAAGAAACTGTCATTCAATGCAAAGAAGTACTTGTATGTATACAGTTTTATTTGAGAATATTGTCATGATAATTAAACTGTATTAAGCTTGAACAATTTAAAGGTAAGAATAATTACGAAAACAAGACATTCCTGATTTACGTTCCATGCGACGCCATTTATTTGGGTATCATTTTCAAAAGTCTATTTTATCAAAACTAATGAGAGTTTGGAGAAGAAATCTATTCAGAACCCTGTTGACTCTAACATATTTCAACTATGCTTATTTTCTGTCGATATTGATCGTTTATACCCAAACATTCGCCAAAATACCGGAAGTGTACAGTAACGCCGGTTCAACGGCCTACGTAACTCTGATGGTATTTCGCGTTCTTTTTATAAAACCACGCGCCCGAAATATAAAATTATGATAAAAATGTAACGTGGATAGTATCTTTTTAAGTAAAATGTACAAACATTTTTGGAACTGATAGTATAGTATTGTATAAAGAACATTGGTATTTAAGTAAAAAGTGTCCCGATTTGGGTACAGTGACGTTAGATAACCTGTGTGCCGATAGAACATTGTGTACCCACGAATATCAGCTGCAGTGTTACTCTCGATGGAGCGTATCCATGGAGATAATTCCCCGGAAAATTATACCTTATTGTTTTCATTTTTATTAAGTTTTTATTCAATATTGAATAAAAATTGCAATTACAATTGAAACTGTTTAGTTTTTATCAAGACAGAAATACTTATACCGGCAAATATATGTTGCCGGTATCAAAAAACATCAAGCATTTTTTGCATATTCTTACAATTTCGTTCCGTTGTATATGTTGTGAATACATATACGCACCCACAAGGACTTGGCACATTCCTATGACCCAGAATGAAAGGTGGTTTTTTTCACCCTGTGTCATAGGAACGTGTCAAGTCCCTGTGTACGCAATAGCATGTGGATATGTTCAACGAAACAGTCTAATATGGCAATTAATTGATATAGATATATATGCATGTGGCTTGAAACATTAACAAATATAAACGTTACATCTTGCACCGTTCTATGATATAACCTTTCAGTGCAGCGGCCGGTATGGGCAGCTTTCAAGCATTTGTAATGTTCTTCATTTTGCCCTCTTGTAATCATAAATACCATTATAGTTCACGAAAATGTGGATAAATACATATAAACAAAACATTCAAGTCGTGAGACATGGCTTGAAACATGTACATGCAATGCAAATTTTACATTTCCATATACGTGTATGCGTAATCATAAATTGACAAAGCGCGCAAACAACAAGTCTCTGAAAAAGATACAATGTTGTACACTGTTTTTGATTACAAGGACGACACCGACCTCAAACGTTCTATCAACCAATAGACGAGCCAGATACAGTGAGTGAACGCTGAAACAACCGTTCGGTTTGTAGGCGTGTTCTTTTTAAACACGATTTGTTAACGTCGTAACGATTTTGATTGTAAAGCGAATACAGAGTGAATTTAATTTTGCTGACATAAACAGTTTTGCGAACCAGAAACGTTATAAACAGATACGTTGTAAATGGTTCTATAATCGTAGCTTCTAACAAAGATACTCTAGATTCTAGTTTTGTTTCGTTGGATTTTGATGGGAACAATGAAATTAGACCTTTTACAAACTGTACTTGCATCTTTAATTTTCAAGGGGAAAATCTGTTCAAATCTTAGGAAATCTAAATGCATGAATGCATATATAATAATATTTAATCTGTGTACGTTATTATGGATGTTCAAATAAATGTAACTCCTATAAATGGATTTAAAGGGATTAATTAGTGAAAGGCTATTAAAGAAAAGGGTGGGATATGTGAGGATAAGGGATCACATCACTTGGAAAATATGTAACGTATATGTTCACTTTGGTCACGTTTCTGTTTTGGTGCATATGCATTATGACATTTGAGATAGGTGCATATATTTGATCACAAGTGACCATAACATCGATTTAAAGTTTGTTTTAGTGATAATTTTAAGTAGCACGAGTGTAACGCTTGACTCATAAAATGTGCAACGTATCTGTTGGAATAGTAACATAATTATCTGTCAAGGTTTTGAAAAGGAGTAACGATTGAAAAAAAGTGACATGTACGCTAGCGGACAAACTTTTTGCAGTATAAGTTAAAGCCGCCTTGGTGTTTAATTACGTCTGGATCTTTTGTGAAGTTGTTTTCAATATAAACGTTTGTTATAAAGTTACTTGTTCGAATTGTGTGAACAGATACGTTACGAGAACAAATCATATCCTTGTTTTAATGCAACATACCATAATAAAAAAAAATCTTCTCAAGTATAGATCAAAATAATAGTAGCTAATCGAAATAAGTACAAATAACATACATTGTACCTTTTCGATTGAAGATGCTGTAAAATTTGATTTGTATCTCTGGCTAGCAAGGTAACATACGTTACAATGTAATTCTCAACTTTAAAGAGATACAGGCGAGGTAGTATCTTTGTTGTGTTGCTGAAGAACGTAAATACTTTTCTAAAACTTAACCCATGCAAAGTGTTAACAAGTTTGAAGTTCAAAGAATGAAATAAATATTGTTTTTGAATACATTGGTTTTGAATTTTTTCCGTTCGAGACCAAATGACTATTATCATATACATTAAAAAAATGTGTAAGCATTTGTTGCAGAAATGTCTGTTTTTATGATACGGTCAATCTTGGATGCGCGAATATGGTAAATTTGAAGAAGAAAAATATCTTGTTTTGAAGAAGTACTGGATCACGTTTCTGTTTTACTGACAATGACCTGTTGGAAATGGACACTTCTGTTTTCAAAACTGGTGAATAGTAAACAGAACCCTTTCGGTTTATTATCCTACACATGTTACTTTTTGAGAAAAAAATAACAAACTGTTCACAATGCAAAGTTCATTTCCCACTTATACGGTATATGTAATGGCGCATGATAAGTGAGAATGAAAGTTATATCCACCAATGATCTACTTATCGGTTGTTTATTTTTTTGTCAGGAAGAGACACGAAGACGTGGAATTTTCAATTATTTTCACATCTGGATTTTGAACTTTTCGGAACATTTTCGGAAAACAAAATTTTAAAATTTGCGCCGCCATTTAACTGTAAAGAATGTACATGAATTTGTAACAAACATAAAGATTAGCTTTAAAACTTTATAAACTTATTGTCGCCTAAATTTAGGGTAAAGAATTTTAAAAAATCGTTTGCTTGATATCTAATTTTGAAAATAGTGATTCGAATTGTTAAATTAATTGAGGTTTGAGAAACTGTACCCGGATCGATAGAAAATTAACATATGAAAAGGTATAACAATGACACACATACACAGTCATACTTCCCGTGACACAACTGTTCAGTATCAATTACAAACATATACTATCATACTTCCCGTGACACAATTGTTCAGTATCAATTATAAACATACACAGTCATACTTCCCGTGACACTACTGTTCAGTATCAATTACAAACATACACAGTCATACTTCTCGTGACACAACTGTTCAGTATCAATTACACACATACACAGTCATACTTCCCGTGGCACAACTGTTCAGTATCAATTACACACATACACAGTCATACTTCTCGTGACCCAACTGTTCAGTATCAATTACAAACATATACTATCATCCTTCCCGTGACACAATTGTTCAGCATCAATTATAAACATACACAGTCATACTTCCCGTGACAATACTGTTCAGTATCAATTACAAACATACCCAGTCATACTTCCCGTGACACAACTGTTCAGGATCAATTACAAACAGACACTCATACTTCCCGTGACACAACTGTTCAGTATCAATTACAAACATACACTCATACTTCCCGTGACACAACTGTTCTGTATCAATCAAGGGCCAGATATATCGAACTCATACACCTAAACACTGCCCCATTTGGCCTTGGTGTGTTATAATCGTTAACTGGATATCCAAAAGCCCTGCGGTACCTTATTTGCTATTTGAATAACGAAAAAAATAAATTAATAACGAATAACGGGACAACTCGTTATTCGTTTTTCGTTTTTCGAACTCATACACCTAAACACTGCCCAATTTGGCCTTGGTGTGTTATAATCGGTAACTGGATATCCAAAAGCACTGCTGTACCTTATTTGCTATTTGAATAACGAAAAAAATAAATTAATAACGAATAACGGGAAAACTCGTTATTCGTTTTTCGTTTTTCGTTTTTCGAGCTCATGCGCTAAAACACTGCCGTAATTGACCTTGGCGTGTTAGAGTCGTTATCTGGATATCCAAAAAACACTAATGATTCTTAATTGGTATTTGAAAACCAAAAAAAAATTGAATAACGAATAACGGGAAAACTCGTTATTCGTTTTTCGTTTTTCGAACTCATACACCCAAACACTGCCCCATTTGGCCTTGATGTGTTATAATCGTTAACTGGATATCCAAAAGCACTGCTGTACCTTATTTGCAATTTGAATAACGAAAAAACAAAATTGAATAACGAATAACGGGAAAACTCGTTATTCGTTATTCGAATAACAAAAAAACGAAAAACGAATCCGGTGCTAACTTCACGGTGCCACGCAGGACTACGAATGGAGTGTTGTTCCTAAAATGGTGATTTATTTGCTAAAAATACTGCTCCATCTCCATTATGCATGTGTGGTGAAGTCGAAGACAATACACATTTTTTATTGGAATGTAACAGGTACGATCAAATAAGAAGACGCTACCTACAAGGTTTGCCCCATAATATTACTTTGGAGTTATTATTATTTGGAGATGATTCGTTTTCATTGGCTGAAAATAAGTTGACATTTCTAGCTGTACAAAATTATATACTTAAAACTGGCAGATTTTCTAAAACTGAATAATATGACATGTAAACTTGTACAATATATATCTTACCCCAACCACCTTACTCTAAGGAAGTTTAAGTTATTGTTATATCCATTAATTATTGGTATATATATATGCGTGTGTTGTGTGTATGAATGGTGTTATCACGTACTGAATATATTAGTTGCTGTTTAGTATACTTGGTGATAGGTTTACATAAGTGTCTGTGACACTTGTTCCTATTTCTCTCTGTCTTCTCTGTTCATTGTAATAACATGCTTGAACTGAAATTAAAAAAAAGTTTAAACTAATATCAATTACACATAAATTCACTTTCCTAAATACACACAATACATTCTTAACATAACTCCACTCACACCCTTATAGATACTCATCATGTAAGCATTATATATACCTATAATGATATAAACCATTATAGACCATATGTATTATCGATCTAACTATAGCTAACAACGATAAACATACACCTCTCACACAACTCTAAATAGACATAAATATAATCACACAACTATAAAAGATACTAGCATCTATAAATAGCCTCAGATGTAAGTAAAACTGGATTAATTTACAATAGGATGTTATATAGATGTAATTAAAAAAAGCTGTCAGATGTACAAGGAGTCTGTGTAGCTCAACATTGGTATTAAGATATCATGTGTAGCTAGCTAAGAGTAATACAGACATAATGTTACTTGCTAAGAGTAATCCAGACATAATGTAACTTGCTAACAGTTATACAGACATAATGTAACTTGCTAACAGTAATACAGACATAATGTAACTTGCTAACAGTAATACAGACATAATGTAACTTGCTAACAGTAATACAGACATAATGTAACTTGCTAACAGTAATACAGACATAATGTAACTTGCTAACAGTAATACAGACATAATGTAACTTGCTAACAGTAATACAGACATAATGTAACTTGCTAACAGTAATAACTACATCAGCCTTTTAAGGATGTACGTAGATACATTATCTATTATGAATTGATTATCATCAATGGAGAGTAAATGACGACCTTTAGTCAACATATTACCTGAAATGTAGCCAATTAAAAATAGATAATGACGTAGATGATTATAGAGAGGACGAGAAAAGAAGTAATTAAGAACGTCCTCAGGTTGATTTCAACAAGTAAATCGAGAGGTATCCATAAGGTGATCACAATACTTACCCCATTTCTTAGGTGACATAAAAATTAAAATAAGATTAAATTCACGAGGCTGGCACATATTACTAATTACATAATAATTATACAATACAATGATACAAGACTGTATCTGTAAGAACGTAAATATTCTAATGGTTGTTAGGGACAAAACGCTGAACAGCGTGCTTTCGGGTAGACAGGCGGTTCNAGGGGGTTCAAAAGGCGTTAAAAAACCCCCCCCCCCCCCCACCCCCCTCTTTTTACTAAAATGCTGTATCCACCGCAAGTAGTTGCCGCCGATCTAGGAGTCAATGGAGGGGCTTCAGGGCCGATGTAGGGGTCATCGGAGGGGCTTCAGGGCCGATCTAGGGGTAATCGGAGGGGCTTCAGGGCCGACAAGGGAGCATCAGGGGCATTGGCGCATGATAAGTGAAAATTAACGTACAATGTATACTTACAATGTACCTTCACTAGGTTTACCTCTTATACTTGTGTAAAAATATGACATGAGCTGCATTTACCCTCGTCTATACCTATACTGTGTACGTGGCACATTGTATATCATTATTGTTGTACGTTTACATTTGTATGTACTTATGAAAAACAGGATCAGTACTTGGACAGTAACATTATTGGTTGACACCAGCATTCCTTGATCTGTATAACCAGGATCACTCTACTATATATCTATATCCATCACTAATTAGGAGATGGTTTTACATAAGCTCAGCTTGTTACCAAATCATCTTGCATACTTTTGATTTATTGTACTACCTTATTCGTCAATAAATATTGTTTAAACTAAATTCACTACACACTTTCCTTTTGTTTTATACTGAGTTATGACTTCTGGACACATCTCAATCTTGGCAATTTCAAATACCTTTCTGTCTTAAGTGAATCAATAGGTGCAAGGCACCCTTTATATTCTATAAGTATATTAATAATAAGACGTTAATGGTTAATATTGTATATTATATATCAGAGGCAGATCCAGAATTGCAACATTACATTTATCAAATGCTTCTTTTTATTTCTGTACGATCTGTCCTGTATCACACACATCCACTTACTACAGAGACGTATAATACATGTATTATACGTCTCTGCTTACTAGAAACATCTCATTATTGTAACATGCAGCCAAACTTTAACGTGTTGATAGAGTTAACTCCCATCACCCACACTGATGCATTGTGGTACAGAAACATGTGCTTCCTTTTTCATTCGCCATTTGCTCGCGAGGTAACATATCATAGAGATCTGAGACAATTTTAAGAATAAAGTTGCCTTTCGTCACTGTTCTATTTGTTTCGTTGTTTATTCCAGGTTATCAACCACCAAATCAGCATGCAGAACGAAGGTGGAGAGTTCGTGGATATGTACATCCCAAGGAAATGGTAATTTCGACGCGCTCAAATTTTAATCGAACTGGTACCATCCATACACAAGGGCTTGTCACGGCTTGGATCACTTCAAATAATCGTTTTTATTGGCAAGCACTTATCTTTAGATACACAGATATATAAACGGTTAGAGGTCTTACCATAAGGGTTAGCAAATACACTGTTTTCAAACTGCCGACTTTGACTATACATGTATATGAAGGGGGGGGGGGGGGTATTTAATGAGTACTACTAAAACATTTTGATTTTGATCGCTGCCAATCGCCACGATATCAAAGTACTGTCCTCGAATTGTGATATAATATAAAACTATAAGCACACAATCATGGTCTTAACATTTGATATATCCCATTCAAGTAATTATATAATCTATCTGTGGTATCTTCTTACAAAGCTTTTGTGGCTTCAACAAGTGACATTTGGGAATCTGATATTTGAAGCTTCATGTGAGAATCTTTAACTTTTTGAGGACTCCCTATATTTCTTTATAATGGGGGCCATCAAATTTTGAAAAAAATTATGTTCAGGACTAGTCTTTAAGAAAATCTACGAACATGATGTCATTGATGGTCAACATTTTCAGGGGGTTTGTCATAAGAACAATTTTCTCATTGTGAGCGTGTGGTTAAAATTGAAAGGCCACCATTACCACGAGGTGGACTTGAGATTTTATCCAATTGCTCGCGATGAGAAAAAATTTCTCCTGACAAACCCTGAAAACATAGTGCGATCCTTTTATATATCTCCATTAATAAAAAGTCAACCAAACACTGTATTTACTATTTTCCAAATGATGTCTAGCCTCATTGGTAATCAATCTCAAATTGGTCTGTGACAAACGTAAACAAATAGAAGATTTGTGTGGAAGAATACCATGAACCTTAAAACTAGGTCAAATAATTTTAGCTCACCTGGCACGAAGGGCCAAGTGAGCTTTTCCCATGCCGCAGCGTTCGTCGTCCGTCAACTTTTTCCTTCAAAACGCTACTAGTCCTGAACGGCTCAGAGGATTTGGACCAAATTTGATCTGGAGCATCATTGGCCAAAGGGTTCTCAGTTTTGTATAAATGGTGGGTATGGTCCCCCTGGGGGAAAATAGGTAAATTTTTAAAAATCTTTTTCTTCTCAACCAATAGAAGGATTTTGACCAAATTTGTCCTAGAGCATCTTTGTACAAAGGAGCTAAAGTTTGTATAAACGGGGGGTGTGGCCCCTCTGGGGGCGGAGGGGCAGTGCCCAATAGGGGGAATAGAGTTTTTTTTTCCTCCTGCTATACAAGTGAAAGGGTTTAAACCAAATGCAGTCTGAAGCATGCTTAGGGACAAAAGAATCAATTTTGTATAAATTGAGGTGTGTGGGGCCCATTAGGGGAAATAGAGGAAAACATCAAAGATCCTTCTCCTTTTGTACCGAAGAAGGGATTTTGACCAAATTTGGTCTGGAGCATCATTAGCCAAAGGGTTCTCAGTTTTGTATAAACAGTTTTGTATGGTCCCCCTGGGGGCAGAGGGGCGGGGCCAAATAGGGGGAAAATAGGTAAATCTTTAAAACTCTTCTTCTCGACCAATAGAAGGATTTTGAACAAATTTGTTCTAGAGCATCTTTGGACAAAGGAGCCTCAATTTTGTATAAACGAAGGGTGTGGCCCCTGTGAGGGCATAAGGGCGGGGCCCAATAGGGGAAAAAGAGGATATTTTTTTTCTCCTACTATACAAGTGAAGGGATTTAAATCAAACGCAGTCTGAAGCATGCTTAGGGACAAAAGAATCCATTTTGTTTAAACTGAGGTGTGTGGACCCCCTTCTTTGGGGCAGATGAGTGGACCCATTAGTGAAAACAGAGAAAAACATTAAAGATCCTTCTCCTTCTGTACCGTTGAAGGGATTTTAACCTAACCAAACTTGTTCTAGAGAATCTTTGGGCAAAGGGAATTGAATATTTATAAATGGAAGATGTGCCCCCCCTCAAACCAGGCAGAGGAGCTGGGCCCAATAGGGGAAAAAGAGAAAAATATTTTCCCTTCTGTACAAATGAAGGGATTTAAATATGTGGTCTGAAGCATGCTTGGGGGGGAAAAAACTCGATTTGTTTGATTTGTATAAAAGGTGCATGTGAGGCCCTATAGGGGAAATAGAGGGAAATTGGGACATAACATGGAAACTCATTTTCTTGGTGTCTTTCCCACCAGAACAGATTTATATGTAGTTCTTCTTGAAACTTTGTTTCTTGTTCTCCTTTGATAAACCTGAATGGTACTCAGCAGGTTTTAAATTGAAAAATAAAATACCAGGTGAGCTATTAAGGCCCCTGGGCCTCTTGTTTGTTAAAACTATCTTATCATCAATGGCTTTTCCATCTGCACTTTTACGCTTTAAATGTTGCTATCCTCACATTATGTTTTTGTAACTTCCTTACGTTCCCAAGTCGTTCTAAACTTCTTATCTGCTATGGGTAGGTGGTATAAAGTAGTATATAGATGAAAATTTGGAATTACCATACTGTTTACAGCATGCATTTGAGCATTAATCAAAGCCTTGATACATTACGCTTGTGTTATATAAATATATAATAGTAGTTTATTCTTAACTTTAATATAACATATGTTACAGTTCTGCCAGTAACAGAATTATTGCTGCTAAAGACCATGCTTCTATCCAGCTGAACATTGCTGATGTAAGTATAAGATGTGTCTAGAAATTGAATAATGGTTTAAAACATTTGGCATTGCTGATGTTAGTATAGGATGGGTCTAGAAATTCAATAATAGTTTAAAACATTTGGCATTGCTGATGTAAGTATAGGATGTGTCTAGAAATTCAATGGACATTTAGTAAAGGTCCAAAAAAAATATGAAATCTTTTTGTTTTCAAGACACTTCTGACCGGTATTTGTATTTCATGTAAACATGATACTTTATACACTTCAGTATGTAGGCTTCCATCTTTCCTTTGTATCTAAAACCAAATTCATATATTGTAGAAAGGTTATATATATATTGTTTTCCTATTTAAAAAATGATCCCATCTGCACTGTATCAGTCAAATGATGCAAGGAGACCCTCTAAATGATTTCATATGGATCTGCCGAAAGGAAAAACTGGATAAAAGATTGTGTAACTGTATTCACACACATGACATGTATGGTGTTGTTTTGTCAGGTTGACGAGACCACTGGACGTATGACTGGTACAAACACAACCTACGCCATCTGTGGCACAATCAGGAGGATGGTAAGTTGAAGACTCAGCACTGACGGTTATCCTTTCAGGAAGCCCGGAGTAATATGTCAACCCTCTTGTTATACAACAAATCGTTTTTGTGTCGCCTGCAACGCGAGACGACATATAGGTATTACTTTGTCGGTGGCGTCGTCCGAAAAAAGGTTTCCATGCGAAAATTGAGTTCCCTTGGGTTGATTGAACTCAAACTTGGTACACATATTGCATACCAATGTAACTCGGACAACTTCGCATTCCAGAAGTCTACATGAATTTTTGGTGAAGTAATTTTGTATGGTTATGCTAGAAGCAATACTATTCAACATATATTACAGGGTTTTCTGCCGAGTTTCATTTGAAGCGTTTTGGCATATCACACTTGACATAGCAATGCTGTTCATCATTTTTGTCGTTAATTTTTGTTTGTTTACGAGATTACTCAAGCCCGAACACTTTCCTCACTAAAAGTGCTGAGCAGGCGACACAATAAGTTTTCAAGATTTGCAATTTATTGAGAAAGATTGAAGAAATTTCAATACAAATAGCTTGTAACTGACGCTAGAAGTAAGTTAGATGCTAAACAAAATAAAGGGCTTTACATTGAAGTTTTTAAAATGTACTACCAGTCCATAAGAACGGTGTATAAAAGACTGATTCCTTGTGGGAAATACAAAAGTTTGTTTTTTGGGGGGTAGAAAAAAGAACACTTCCCTTTTCTAGAGGAAGCACACTACCAATTACCAGTACAGAATTAAATGTAGGATACTGTGTTGCTTAGTTACAGTGAGATCTCAAAATGTGGAGGCAAAGTTCAACAGGATATAAACATAGTCAAGCACTCAAATGTATGGCTTTTTCTTGACAAAACCAGTTAGGTAAATTTAATCTTCTATGAAGAAAACAATTTATTATACACGAAGCTTTATATGATTTTGACTTTTGGTGCTGATTCTGAAGTTTTGAAAGAAGTACAGCACTAAAACTTTCATGTTGTATACTTATGGTATCATTAATCGCATTCAAATTGGGTATGCTTGGACGGCAATTAACAAGAATAGATAAAGGACTGTACTGTCAAGTGTAACCCAAACAGGACACTTTTCAATGAAACATTGATGGTTTTTACACCATAATAAAATGCCAAAATGTAAGTTCATTTTTAGCTCGCCTATTCGAAAGATAGGGGGGCTAATGTAGTCACCCCGGCGTCAGCGTCCGGAAACCTTCAAACGTTAAAGTTTTTAGGCAAGTTTTTTGCAGACAGTGTTGGATCATCACACTCAATACACAGTTGTCTATTATGATTTTAGGTCATTTATATCGAGTGTAAGCAATGTGCTGGACCATATTTTAATATTTTATGGCCCAAAAACAGCTTCATTGGACTTAATTAATGTTTTGGGGTAAGCTTGAGGTTAAAGTTTTTGGGCAAGTTTTGTTGGGTAGTGTTGGACCACCACCATCAATAGGCTGTTGTCTATTATAAGGTTGAAGTATTTGTATTGAGTGTAAGCAATGTGTTGAACCATATTTTTATATTTCCGCATCCAAAAACAGCTTTATTGGACTTATTTAATTTCTTAACAATCACTTTACATAGATGTTTCTTCACATTTAACAGTCCTTGAAATATCCTAGTGGTAAGTGAGGTGTCAAATAAAATGACAGGCACTATATCAACGTTTTACTCTACATGTGGAGTTGATGCTGTTTGACGGCCCTTCACAGTATTCCAGTAAATGCTAATGTGTTTCTATTGATAGTTGCAGTATTATAATAACATACATAGGAGAGCTATGCTGTTCTCCGACAGCTCTTGTTCATAAATAGATATCATCCACTTTCTATTACAAGTTGATATTTCTGGCACATGGTTCTCTAGATAAAATACAAAATACTGTTAGGGTCATATAAACTCTTGAACAGGTAAATATAACTGTACCCTAAAATAG
This sequence comes from Mizuhopecten yessoensis, assembly GCF_002113885.1. Lineage (NCBI taxonomy): Eukaryota > Metazoa > Mollusca > Bivalvia > Pectinida > Pectinidae > Mizuhopecten > Mizuhopecten yessoensis. The sequence goes on from NW_018408010.1 coordinate 76,641, forward strand.
ACACTTTAGTTTTTTGGCTAATATGGGGATAAATGATTAATATAAGCAAGAAACTTGCACATGGTTCAACTATTTTAGGGATGTTCTGAAAACCGGTAATTATCTTCTCCAAACTTGGATAAGCCTTGAAAAAGAGTAAGCATCTGCAAATGATATCCATATATAGCTAGCATTGCATGGCATGTAAAGGAAGAAAGTTACATTTAAATAAATTATTAACAAAATATCCATCTGACCATAAGGAACAGCCAATAAAGCTGATATACATTTTAATTTGATGTAAAAGTATCCTGAAGTTAAAACTACAGGCATACAAATGTTTGTTTGAATTGCCGTGCCAATTCCGAATTCTTTGGCCACTTTCCAACAAGTGTTCCATGTTGAGAACTAGGCTATTTTGGGTACATTGATGTCAACTTTAGAAAAAGGTCAATCTTGAAGACGCTTTGCAATTATGGAAATTTGAGATCAATTTAATGTATGGTTGACTTTCGCCACAGCCAAGTATAACATGCTTATATAATTATGTACTACAGTACTTGCTTATCAATGACCACTCCATATACCAACTGACACAAATCTGAATGTCTAAAAAGTACAAGATTGGCACTTACGCATGATGACATGTCATATCAGATATTGTGACATAAAATATTAATGGGGATTATTCCTCTGTAACCAGGCTTTTCAGTAACTTCCATTTGACCAATTCTACCGGCCAGCTTTTATAAATATGAGATCTGAACTGGTCATTTTGGCCCGCTGCCTGTACATCGTCAACAAAATGGCCGCCATGAATTTTTGAAATTTTTGGGAATTTAAATTCTCAAGGTGTTCGCTAAAGATAGCCAATGTCACTTATCCTATTTTCCATGTTTTATAGATATTTTCCAATGCATTCCAAATTTGGCATGTAGGTGTATGATGGTACCTCGAACTCAACCATGACATTCGTTTTCTAATTAGACAAAATGGCTGCCATATACTGGCTTCTGATTGGTCGTAATTCAGATATTGTTTGATTTTTGTGAAAATTGGTTTACAGGGGTATTAGGGGACTGCTAATTTAATCACATAGGTTATGTTGCCATATCAACCACATGGATGCTTCTGATTGGTCGAAATTTAGGTAGTGTTCGATTTTGATGACAATCGATATATAGGGGTATTAAAGGACTGCAAATTCAATCGCATACTTTCACTGCCATAAAAACCACACAGAGGCTTCTTCTAATTGGTTGCAATTTAGAAATTGTTCAATTTCGCTTAAATTTAGTATGTAGGTGTATGAAGGCATTGCGATCATTTTCTGATGCATCTTTGCGACTATGGGGTAGATATTGTTTGATTTTGATGAAATTGGTATATAGTGGTATAAGGGAACTGCGAATTCAACCGCATAGGTTTTGTTGCTATAGCAACCTCATAGCAACCACACAGAGGCTTCTAATTGGTCGAAATTTAGATATTGTTTGATTTTTATGAAAATTGGTAGATATGTGTATTAGGGGACTGCATAGGTTTTGTTGCCATAGTAACTATATAGCAACCACACAGGCTTCTGATTGGTCGAAATTTCTATCTTGTTTTTTTTTTAATGAAAATTGGTATATAGGGGTATTAGGGAACTGCAAATTAAACTGCATAGGTTTCGTTGCCATACTAACATCATGACGGCTTCAGATTGGTCGAAATTGTTCGATTTCACTCAAATTTAGTATGAAGGTGTTTTATGCCATAGTGTCATTTCCTGATGTATCTCTCGACTATGCGAATTATTTCCATGTGATTTGTGTGTTGTATGTTAATTAATATGCAAAAGTAAACTATATCTAAACAATTACTAATTGTAATGGGGGACCCAAACTGCCCCCATAGTCGCAAAAAAAGTTTTATATGAACTAATTGACATACAAAAAAATGACCCTACCCATGACCAAAAAAATCTATTCTCTAGTGTTTATTATAATATATGTCCATTGATAATGGCACATGTATTAAGAAACTGAGTCAAACATCATAACATTAGCGTACAAAATATACCAAACTAAAAGGATTATTTAATTTTATATATTCAGTAAAATTATTATTAAAAAATAAATTATTTCTAAAACTCTTTGAAAAAACTGTTAAAGTAAAATTAAATTAAATTAAAAATGACTATAAAACTACATTTTTATGCAAGCCTAGCTCTGTAACTAACATTTTAAATCATTTGAACTCTTATGATAAAACATGCATGTTAGTATAAGTTCTCCCTAGGCAGTTAAGTTAGCAGCATGGTCAAGATATTTTCCTTATTTTCTTGATAACTGTACCATGTTATTATTCAAAGTACTTTTGTAATTATAGTTTTATCAAAATTCCCCATGCTGCATGAATTTAATCTTGCAATCCTCCTTAAACTTAGCTATATTTGATATTTTTAGGGGAATGTTGTACATATTCACATTTTCACAAATGTTTTTCTTTTTCTTTTTAGGGAGAGTCTGATGACTCCATCAACAGGTTGGCCAAGAAGGACAGCATCCTTACTAAGTAAGTACTGTGAAGTCAGGACTTGGAAGTAGACTGAAGCAGTTGTCCAGTGTTTGGTTGGGGGTAGGGAGGGAAACATGGAACACATGTTAAATCAGACTAGCCAAATCACACTAGCTGTCAAATATTGTAAGCTTTCAAAATTGTAACTGCAGGGTATAGCTACTAAACAAGTGACAAGAACTGTTCAGTTTCCATATTTTTGACATGTACTTGCATGTAAAATGAAGACTTGTGTGCGAAGAATGCAATGGTGTAGACAGTGTATAAATTGATGAGTAGGGACTGCTTCGCCACCTTATTTCAGGTTGTGATGTCCGGGCAGGATAATGTTACTCGTGAAATATTTAAAAATAGATAAATCGGATAAGAACAGTTCCCTTTATTATACACAATAGCCACCTGGAAATCACAAATTCAGTGTTTTATATGTCTTTATCACTGAAACATGAAAATAGTTACCTACTGAGCTGTACACAGTAAAATGTAGAGCATTTTGTAGTAGATGTATGTGAATATTTACCCCTATTTTACTTTGTAATTCATAATTTGTTTTTCCATTTTCAGGAACTTCTGAGTGATGGGATGTGTGCTACAATCGACTTTTTTCTTGTAAATACAACTGAATAAAGTCAAAAGTAGGGAGAGGATTGTCTGTGTTGTGTGTAATGAGCATCGCACAAAGATTACGCAGACAAAATCGAAATCTGTCGAGCACTGCAAATCATGCCATTTTTTTGCATTTGTCCCTGAATGAATTATGTTGAAATATATATACCTCTCTCAAAAAAGAAGTGATTCACTCACAGGTGCTTGAATAGATTTGTCTCTCGACTTTCAAGAATATGAACTCTTAAGGATGGCTAATACTGCTTGTAGCAGACCAACAGGTTTTGTGGTGCACATGTAGTAGTTATAGTACTAGTCTTGCTCAAGTCTTTAAGAGGTATAGGGAGATTGGTGATTACCACTTAATTTCAACTGGAATCTTAACATAAGCTGCTTGAAGTTAATGCTGTTGAACACATAATGTCTGAACCATGCTAAATTGCATCTATCAAATTTCAGCCATTGTGAGGTTCCCATTTTTCTTAAAAAAAAAAATACACGTTGATAAATGATTTTATGGTACATAGGAAGTTTGTCTAAATTTCACAAGCTACCAAATTGTCACCTGTATATTCACATCAAGGGTTTTGTACTAATGTAAGAAAAATGAACGTTTTTATTGATGACAGCATTTTACTCATATTTAGACATTTGTTGAGTTAGGAATTTAAAGGGAGATAACTCAAATACAAACTATACTTAAAAGATACCCACACATGTATTCCCAAAAACTTTAACCAGCATTAGAAACTGTTTTTCCGGCATGACAATAGCACAATAGCAGTGGTGAATTATTTCTGAAAAGTCAACGAAATCTTGCAGGACGTAAATGAAAAAAGTAAATAAAGATAAAATAGACCAAAGAGTTCCGAGTGTACAATATATGCCGGCTTTGAACCCTAGACATTGGATTGTTATTCTTTCGCTCTAACCGACTGAGCTATACTTATATCTAAAACGAAATCAAGGGTAGGTAACTGCATATACAAAAGTTGTTCAAATCAATGGCCCTAACCCATGTTCAAGTACACATGGGTCAAATATGATTAATTTTTTTAAACAAACCTCTGAAGAATAACGGTGAGGCCAATAATGTAATTTTGCCAGCTTTATGCTTGGATGCAGGGCAACCAAGTTTATAAAAATGAATGACATTGACTAATATTTAAGGTCGTAGGTCAAATATGTTTAGAATATTTTAATGGCTTCTTTTGAATATCCAAAAGGCCCAGGATGATATGTGGACAGTAGTGTGCAAGGCTACCAAGTTTGTAAAATTAAATTGATTTATTAGCTCACCTGGTCTGAAGGACCAAGGTGAGCTTATGCCATACTGTGGCGTCCGTCGTCCGTCTGTCCGTCCGTACGTCAACAATTTCTTTAAACGACTTCTTCTTAACCACTGGTTGGAATTAAACTAAATTTGACTGGAAGCATCCCTAGGTGGTAGGGATTCAAAATTGTACAAATGGTGGGGCTGAGGGGTGGGGCCAAAAGGGGTCAATTTGCCCATATTGCTTTAAGCGACTTCTTCTCTGGAACTAAGAAGTGGATATCAAACATATTTGACTGGAAGCATCCCTAGGTGGTGGTGATTAAAAATTGAACAAATGTTTGGGCTGACTCCCCAGGGGGCTGAGGGGCGGGGCAAAAAGGGGGCAATTTTGCTATATTGCCACAAACGACTTCTCCTGTAGAACTGTGCACTGGATATCAATCATATTTGATCAAAAGCATTCCTGAGAGGCAGGGATTTAAAATTGTACAAATGGTGTGGCTGACCCCCCAGGGGGCTGAGGGGCAGGGCCAAAAAGGGT